>NW_015557276.1:98079-120180 GCF_001515605.1 Sinocyclocheilus anshuiensis | reverse complement strand
ATGCCCTGGGGGTAAGCAGATAAACATCACATTTTCATTTTGGGGTGAACTATCCCTTTAAGCCAATTCAACAAAAAAGGCTCTTAAAAATTTGATTCTTTCAGTTTTAAATTTGTTTGTCAATTATATATTTTTAAATACACCATTTTAAGTGCACTAACACCTTATATCATATCACTATTACGTATGTTTCCCACAGAACGGAATGTGTGAAAATCCTATAAATATACAAAAATTATTCATGTCAGATCAAATTTATTTAGATTGTGTTTAAACACTACTTTAAAATATATGTATATGCACAACAATTTACAATCGATATCACTGAAGGGAAAGACTATGGAATTGGTGGAATTTGACGTAACAAACTGCAAAAGTGGAATAGTTTTTGCTAGATTCTCACTAATGATGTTTTACATTCTCCCAAATAAATACATTTACAGTGGGTACGGAAAGTATTCAGACCCCCTTCAATTTTTTTAATAAATCTGCAAAAATGTCAACGATTCTGTGTTTTTCTGTCAATATGGGGTGCTGTGTGTACATTAATGAGGAAAAAAAATTAACTTAAATGATTTTAGCAAATGGCTGCAATATAACAAAGAGTGAAAAATTGAAGGGGGTCTGAATACTTTCCGTACCCACTGTATATTTATTTATCCTTTTAATTTTTACTGATTTCTGTTAATGTAGTCTATTTCTAAGACAAACATTGCATTTAGCTACTTTTAAAACAGCATTTTGCAGCAGATTTAAAACAGCAATTATATATATATATATATATAGATAGATATAGATAGATAGATAGATAGATAGATTAAATATAATTTATAGACTACTATAAATTTTTGAGTAGATGATGCATATTCCATGTGGACTTTCCATGTGTTTTTCAAGATGTTTAAGCTTTGTCAACCTTTTCAAGTTTATTTATTGATTTTTTTTATGTTAACAAATAAATTCATGACTGCTATGCACAAAAGTGTTGATTGTATTTCTATAAATGCTCAAAAATCTAAATCATAACGCTTATACTTCACACCTGAATTTGACTCAATTTATAGACTTTGAATCCTTTTATGAAGAGATCAATGTCTCATATGAAGTATTAAATTCATGTTGATCATAGCACAATGAGCGAGCTGAATACTTGTTTTGGCACTGCAAGCAGCCTTTTCTAATTACTTGGATTACTAGTTGTTTTCTAAACAGACAACATTCAGTGTTAACATTTTAGCATCAATGAAAAAATAAGAAATACTTATATTGAAATATAAATTAATATTACACATTTAAAGGGTCCCTTTTATATAATCAGATTTAAATGACAACCTGCATGCAGAAAGAAGACGTCTTCACGGCTGTTCCCAGATCTGTATAGCTCTGAAACATTTGAATAGACCAATCAGCGCTCAGCAAACCCATAGCCCCTCCCACTTTCCCTGCATTGTCCAATCATGATCAAGCAGCGGCTAACCCCTCAGCAGCGGCGGATTCAAACGGAAGATGAAAGATGGCCGCGGAGAAAGACACCGATGTAAATAAACGAGACAGAAGGTAATTAATATTTATTTACAGACGTGTTAGCCAAACACATATAGTCTGAAAATACAGTAAAATATTTACACGTTTGAATAACTGCAAAGACGTTGTTGGGTGGAAGCACTGAGGTAGAAAACGTTCTGTGGTAACTTTGAATGGGCATAAATACAAAGTAACGTTACTATGGTATTATTTGACGAACCGTAGAAAAGCGTGTAAATTCCGCGGTGAAATGAATGTGGGATTTTTCCAGAATATGATAAATATCAGAGTACTGTGGGTTTGCCATGTATACTTTTCGTTGCCATCACATTAAGAGTGAATCCAAGTTGACAGCAGGATTCAGAAAGCTTCTTGCATGTTTTCAACGCGTTTTACCATGGTAACTTAATGCTTGGTACAGAGAAATGCCAACAACAGAACAAGACCGAGTATAGAGAGCAACAGTTCATTCCATGTGATTACAGTCATTGTGGAGTCTTTGATGTTTTGAAATTCTCAAAATACATAATAATACCTAATCGCTTCTGTTCTGTACTTGCTCCGAAGCAATCAAGACTTCCAACACTGTCTTTTCTAGATACAATGACAAATTATATGTTCATATACAGTGTTGGGGAAAGTTACTTTTAAAAGTAATGAATTACAATATTGCGTTACTCCATAAAGTAACTCATTACGGTAGGCTACTTAGTTACTTTTTATGGAAAGTAATGCGTTACTTTACTAGTTACTTGAAAAAAGTAATCTGATTGCGTAACTCGCGTTACTTGTAATGCGTTACCCCCAACACTGTTTATATACGGTTCACGGCCTTCAGAAAAGGAGGAAAATTTAGTGTTTGTATCATATGATATAACATCTTGTGTATAACATTTAAAAAAAAAAATATATATATATATATGGTATACACAAGTTGTATTATATAATTAAATTATTTATATATTTAATCATTCAGTTTGATGACTTGAAAATAGTGCATTTCAGGACTTATTTCTGCATGCATTTCATTGTACTTTATTTATTTCAATATTCCATGGCATATTCCATAATTAATTTCATTATTTATTTATTTAACGTATTCTGTTAAATCCCTCCATAACTGCACTGACGACAAAGCAAATTATTAAAATAATTATCAGGAAAATATTTATTTTGTATTAAGTTGACAGGTTTTTCTTCACATTAATTAATTAATTAATAATGTATGCATTTAGCAGACGCTTTTATCCAAAGCGACTTACAGTGCATTCAGGCTATACATTTTTTACCAGTATTCTGGTTTCTTCTAAACTAAAGAAAAGTAATGATTCATTTTGATGTCATGTGGTGTAATTGTCAAGTAAAAAGAAATAACATATTTTTCTTACATCCTGAATATATGTGAGTGTCACATCTTAGTCATTATTTTCGAATTCTTAAAATATGTTTTTCAGTGTATTTTGAAAGGTTTTTTTTTTTTTTTAATTTTTTTTTTTTACAAATATCATGAATTATTAATGAATAAATATTGAGTTTTTGAGTCGCACCGCATGACATTTTAAGCCTGAACCAACCATGGCTTAGTTTATATACATTATTGGATATTTTAAGAGATTTATTGACTTTGACTCACATTTCCTGCCATTTCCTGTTGTTGCAGGTTGGTTGCACCACATGACAAAAGTTACATTAATTAAAGGTATTAATGAAAAGTGACGCAGTTTTGTTTAAATATATATTTAAGAAATAATAATAAGAGTTTATGCCAAATCATTTAATCATTTTTTTTTAAGAATTCAATTCTTTATTTTATTTTTTTATTTACTGTGATAAAAGTACAGTTATGTCACCCTGACATTTTTACTTTATGCCTCTCAAAAAATATAAAAGTTACATTTTAATTCAGAAATTAAAAATGTTCTTATAATGGAAAATTTTTATTTAAGTCACTGTATGTTTAATTGCATGTTCAATGTTTTTATATATATATATATATATATATATAACTGATAGGTAGCTAAACAATAAAACGAGCATGATGTCAGGAACACATGTATTTGTGCATATATAGGGGCACGGTGTGCAATGTTGTGATCAGTCAGGAGTCGGAAACGGGCGGCAGTGGTGACGGCCGGCCGCCCATCATCTTCAACCCTGACTTCTTCGTGGAGAAGCTGCGTCACGAGCGGCCCGAGGCCTTCACCGAGCTGGTGCTGAGCAACATCACGCAGCTCATCCACCTCCCAGGGGCCGAATTCTCACAGCTACTAGACGAGGAGCCCAAGACGCCCAACGCCACTGCAGCCGGAGGCTTCTTCCGCTCTTTCAACTTCCTCAAACGCAAAGGTCAGAGGGTTTTTGGGAATTGTAGCCAGTTTCCATTGACTGTGTATTCCTTTTCCTTTGCTTTCTCTGTTTCAGCCTGCAGTGGGCATTAATTCGTCCTCATGCTTCCTACATATTTACCACCAGTCTGTTGTCGATATGCCTTTGAGCTTGTTGTGGAGGCGCCGGTGATTCTTCTGTGGGAAGATTTCAGACGCTATTGACAGAAACTATTGAATAACCTTCAGTGTGAGAATTACGTCATCTGTTTTGGGAAGTTCTCTGAAGTTTACCGATTGCTGTTCAAGTTAGTTTCCTGCCGTTGGGTTTTGCTATTGACTAGCCGGCTCTAGAGTCATTGCAGTCGACAGTAATGAGCGAAACTAAAGTCAGGACCTGATTGGTTTCTGTGTGACCAAATGTATTTGGTTCCTAAATAAAATGAAGGCTCTGATATAGAATAAATTCAGTTGTAAATATAAAATAAATTCATTTTAATATACATAAATTCAGTTGTTACAAAGATTTCTATCTCAAATAAATGCTGTTCATTTGAACTTTATATTCATCAAATCCTGAAATAAAAATGTATCAAGGTTTCCACAAAAATATTGTGCAGCACAACTGTTTTCAACATTGATAATAATCAGAAATGTTTCTTGAGCAGCAAATCAGCATATTATTATGATTTCTGAAGGATCATGTGACACTGAAGACTGGAGTAATGATGCTGAAAATACAGCTGCGCATCACAGCAATAAATTACAGTTTTACAGATATTCACATAGAAAACATTTATTTTAAATCGTAATAATTTTTCACAATGTGACAGGTTTTAGTGTATTTTTGATTAAATAAATGCAGCCTTGGTGAGCAGAAGAGACTTCTTTCAGAAACATAAGAAATCTTACCGACCCCAAACTTTTGTACCTTGAAATGAAAAATGACATAAAATATGCTTTGTCATATAGATATGGCATTTTTACATGAAAGTTATTTCATAATATATTTTTTACATGATATGTTTACTTTGTTGTCTGCTACGTTTTATTTCAAGGTATATTTAACTTTGTCATGAGGTTTTTAATTTCAAGACATTTTTCAAGTTACATTATACAAAATGGATTTGTTGCAATATCTTATGATGTATTTAATAATTTCATGATATGTTTATTTAATTTATTCCACTAAATCCAATTGTAATGAACTCTGATTAAACTGACAGTGTTGTATTTTTCTTCACAGTAAGTAATGTTACGCTTATACAGGTGAATAGAAATATTTTGACATCAAATGTATTATTTATTTAGTTTTTACAATAAATATAGTACCATTTTTATGCAGAGAATATTGACTTCCGGTTCCTAGTGAGCAAGCAAAAATATGCAAATATATATGAAAAATTAATTTGTTACAAACTAAGGCTGTCAGTGGAATATCGTCTTTAGAAAGCTTAATGTAATAACATCAAATGTAATGAATGTGTTGAAAAATTACATTATTGCTGAAGAGATGTTTAATTGTTAACTGGTTTACATCTTTTCTTCTCCAGACAAAGGTGTTGTGTTCGGCATGCCTCTCACAGAGGAAGGAATAGCTCAGATTTATCAACTCATCGTGTTCCTCAGCAAAAGTGAGTTTCAGATATACAGCGCTTCTAGGACCCTTAGTGACTCTTTAATGACTCCTAATGACTAATTAAATACAGAGGCCCCCAAAAGTATTTAGACACTTGAAGTGCAGTCCTGTTAACAAAATTACGGCAAAATTTTGCAGGCAAAAAAAGGTTAATTGAACGAAGCACAGCTCACATTGAAAGTCCCCTTCAACCAGCAGCTTTCTGTGGGTCAACGCTGCAATTCACGCGACTGTCTTCATCCTGATGCTGAATTCCTGATTGTGTGGATTTTCTGTAAAATAAAATAGTAATTATTATTGTTACTATTATATTCAATTTTGTTGTTATAATGAAATCGTTTTATTACAATAATCAAGTACTTTATAATATCTTTATATAATATCTCATTTTGTTTAATGTCTTTATTTATTAATAATAATAATAATCAAAATAATTATTTTGAGTCATATTGATATACAAGCACAACGTTTTAGGCCATATTGTGCAGCCCTACAGACGAGCACAATAAACCTGATGTTTTTAAAAAATGTTGTTTGTTTGTTTTAAAAATCGCGTTTTAAACCACAGTCGCAATTTTTTAACCGGAAAAATTTCAATTAGATTTTTTCCCCAAATCGTGCAGCCCTAGTTACTGTAGATTTTCACTATAATTATTTTCTGTACTTTCCTGATTGTACATATTCCTATTGAATTAACTTTTATTTGAATTTAATTTTTTTTGTTTATTTAAAAAAAATTATATATATATATATATATGCCATTATTATTATTGTTGTTGTTATTATTAACACGATGATAATACACTGTACATTTTTTGCTATAGTTTTTTTGATTATTTAAAAGAAATATATATCATGCCATTATTATTATTATTAACACTATGATAATACTACACTATGTACATTTTTGCTATATTTTTGTGATTATTTAAAATAAAATATATCATGCCATTATTGTTATCATTATCATTACTATTATTATATTAGCGCTACACTACATACCTTTGTGCTATAATTGGTGAGATTTAATATCATCATATTTATTATTTATAATGTGTGATTTATTAAAAAACATGCTTATTACTGTCGTTGTTTTTGACATTATCATGATTATTATTAATATCACGTCAAATTTCCTGATTGCATGGATTTCTGTTGAAATGACTGAATTTTGCTCGCCAAATGTTGCCAAACAAGGGTAAATGTGACTGTATTTAAATGCACAATTTTTTTTTAACATCAACTATATTTTGTCTGTTTTGAATGAATAACATGAATGTATGCAAAGTAAGCTATGAAGAGCTGGTTGTTGTCCTGCAGATCTGCATGTGGAGGGTCTGTTTCGGGTTCCTGGTAACAGCCTGAGACAGCAGACGCTGAGAGAGCAGCTCAACAGCGGCGCCGACATCGCCTTCTCCTCCGGTGACTTCCATCCCAACGATGTGGCCACGCTCCTCAAGAGCTTCCTGGGAGAGCTGCCCGAGCCCCTGCTGACCCAGCGGCACCTGCACGCTCACCTGAAGATCACAAGTGTATCTGATCAGTCCAAACCTCACCCATCCTGCCCATCACTGACTGCTCATAATCACTCTGCACCTGTGTCTGGACAGAGCTCAGCCTGTTCGACGATCACGGCAGTAAGACGAGTCTGCCGGATAAAGAGCGTCAGATCGAGGCGCTGCAGCTGCTGCTGATGCTGCTGCCCACCGCTAACCGAAGCCTGCTCAAGCTGCTGCTGGACCTGCTCTACCACACTGCCAAACAACAGCACAAGAACAGGATGTCTGCGCACAACCTCGCGCTCATGTTCGCCCCCCACGTCATCTGGCCCAACAACGTGCGCCATTCCTTCTTCCTCTCTGTTTAATTGTTAAACGTGCTATTTTGGTATAATTGAGATCTTTTTGGTTTTAGATTTTCAGTTTTTATGTTGGTTCAGGCATCATGTTTCATGTGTGATGTGCTGCTTTCTTCAGATGAATGCCACTGACCTTCAGGAGAACCTGAAGAAACTGAACAGCGGCATGGCGTTTCTCATCAAACACTCACAGAAGATCTTTCGGGTACTTTTCCCATGACACTTTTTATCTGCACATACTGATGAGATGGAAAACAACATCATATCAACGTGGCACAGTGTTCTTTTAGTATTATCTGTTTGCTTTTATAGTATTTATTCATATTTTTGAATAAGCTTTGCTTTCAGTTTTTAATTTGACCTTTGTCGATTTTGTAGTTTTGTCATTTGTATATATTTTTATGTAAATATTTATATTTAATTTTTATTTCAGTGTTTTAGTAAATTTAGTACTTTAACATTCATATATATAATTTTATTATTTTATTTTCAATTACTTCCCAAAGAAACACTTCTAATTTTATGTGCTTTTGCCATTTTTATGAAGGTTTTTTATGTGTGTGTGTTTATATATACAGTATATATATATATATATATATATAATTTTTTTTAAATATATTTGTTTAGCTTTATTTTTATTTCAGCTTTAGTTTAGTTTTAATTTTAGAACTTCAACTTTTTTATTTCAGTTACTAACATTTAACCTAACATTTCTAATTTTGTAATGTGCTTTTGTCATTTTTATGTTTAAAAAAAAAAGAAAAAAATATTTTTGGCTTTATTTTTATTTCAGCTTTAGTTTTAGTGAATTTAGTACTTCAACTTTTTTATTTCAATTACTTGCCAAAGAAACATTTGTAATTTTATGTACTTTTGTATATATATTTTTTAATTTATATTTAGCTTTATTTTAATTTTAATGTTTTATTTTAATAATTTTACTACTTTAGCTTAAACATATTTCAGTTAGTTTCTAAGGAAACGTTTCTAATTTTCATTTCAAGTTTTTCAAGTTTAGGTTTTTTCATCTAATATTTATATTTTGATTTGTTTCAGCTTTGTTTTTAAAAATGATTTGTAATAGTTTTAGTTACCAGTAACAACACTCACATGACATTATCTTCTTTAAACATTTAAAGCATGTTTAGGAGCTTTTGTCTCTCTGATTGTCGAGTCAAATCCGTGTCTGTTTTCTTCTCCTTTGCAAAGGCACCGGTGTATCTGAGGGAACATGCGAGACTTCAGTTCGCAGACACCAGCATGATTCACTCCAAGGTCTGTGGCATGCGTGTTGGTTCTTCATTGACTGCTTTATCCACGAGTGTGGTCATGCTCTTGTGTGTGCTGTCAGGATGATCTGGAGCTGCTGTCAGTCAGCGGTTCTCCGTTCATGTCGGCGTGTAAGAGGAGCGCAGCACGAGTGCGGTCAGACTCGGACAGTCACACTGAAGAGGCGCTCCGAGAGCTCTATCGACACGTCACCCATCACATGCCAAACTCCGCCAAGAAGAAAAAACTCATCCGACAGGTGACGGCACACTGCGTCCTTTCATGGGTTCATGGGTTTTTTTTTTTTGTTTTTACAAAAACGACAAATATAAATTGTTTTATTATTATTATTTTAATAGCAACAGACCTCTTTAGGTAGCTTTTTAATTATGTTGCCATTCATTTTTACAATAATTACATTGTTGTTTTTTTTAAACCCAATTTTATTTTTTATTAATATACTAATTACAACAGACCGCTTGAGTTGGCTTTTTAAAAAATATTTTACTGTTCATTTAACTATAATTATTTTATTTTAAAAAAGCTAAATCATGCCATTATTATTATTATTACTATTACTATTTTTATTCTTATTATTGACACTACAATAATACACTGCATGCATTTTTAGCTATAATTAGTGTAATTTATAAGTTACTGTTGACTCTGTTGCGATAAGCATTATTAACATATTACAGTAGATATAGAATTTAAAAAAAATTCTCTTAGTGTGCATTTTTGTTATTTATTTTGTGATTCATTAAAAAAAAAAAAGTGTAATTTTATAGTTATTCTCTAATCTAATTTCTGCTGTGATGATTGTGTCGCTGTTAATCGTTTCAGCTTGGCAAGCAGTCGACTCCTGGCACTCCTGTGAATGAGAACACGACTCCTACCAGTAAAAAACACATGCGCTCGCGCTCCTTCGGTGGGCTTATCAAGGTCAGATCCCTATCTCTGCTTCAGATGATAACACATAAGTAATCAAAGGTGATGGTGGCATCTCTCCAAGTGCAGCTGTGTGTCCTTTAGTTCAGTCTACTGGCAGCTACAAAGTGAGGCAGCAAAGTAGTTTAAAGGGGCTGTGCTATAAAAACATTGCAGCATTCAGTGTGTGAAAGAGTTCATGTGTAAGTGCATAAACTGTGTGTAATGAGTGTTACCGTGTTTAAATGCAGAAGAAGGTTTTGGGGAGCCAGCCTGCCGCAGACAGGAGGGGGAAGGAGAACATCAGCTGTGATCCAGTGAGCTGAATGCCCTCAGCACCGGGTTCAGGTCAGCAGCAGTTTACTGATCACACACAGATGCATGCCATCAGTTATTTACTCAAGGCTGGAAAACACTACACGACTTTTCAAATCTGAACAGATTTCAGTAAATCGGGGGAAAATGGGGCAAAAGTCGTGTAGCGTATTCTAGCCTTTGTTTGTTTTCTTTTTGTTTTGCTTTCATCTTGGTTTTGTTTTATGTTGTGTTTTCTATTTGTTTGGCTTTTTCTTTGTTGTTGTGCTTAGTATTTTTGTTTTTATTTAATTTGTTTTTTTTTGCTTTGTCTTAATTAGTTTTGCTTTGTTTTTTTTTGTTTTTTTCAAGTTTTGTTTTAATTTTATTTGTTTTTAATTTTATTTTTTAGTCCGTTTTAAGTTTGTTGTTTTGCTTTTGTGTTTTATTTTAATTTCATTAGTTTTTTTTGTTTTAATGTGTTTTTTTTTTTTGCTTTTCTTTTATTTTGTTGCATTTAGTTTTTTTTTGCTTTGGTTTTATTGTGTTTTTGTTTTGTTTCAAAAGTGAGATATTTATTTACTGGTTTAATTTTGTTGTTTTGCTTTTGTGTTTTATTTTAATTTCATTAGTTTTTTTGCTTTTTTTTTTTGCTTTTTTGCTTTTCTTTGATTTTGTTGCATTTAGTTTTTTTGCTTTGGTTTTATTGTGTTTTTGTTTTGTTTCAAACGTGTGATATTTATTTACTTGTTTAATTTTTTTGTTTTGTATTATTTTTGTTGTATATTTCAGATGTGTGAATTTGTTCTAAATATCATCTTAATGTCTTTTGTTATTATAAATGCAGTCGTTATCTTGTTGAAAAAGGCTCAAAGCATAAATCTCTGCTTATTTTCCAGTGCCTTATATGTCTATATTGTGAATTCTGCCCGAATAGAAGACTTCACTTCACTTCACTCTAGACGACCAGAGGAGATAGAGTTTTTATTTTAATTATTTATTTATTTTACATTCGGTATTGTTTTAACATAGTAAAAGTTGAGACTAATTTTCATTTAATGTGTGAATTCTTACTTGTTTTTTTAATTCGCTGTATGGTTTTAAACTGTTACGTCAGGTGTTGATGGGTAAACCACTAGTTAGTTCCACTGGCCGTTTAAACTGACCCATGATAAGATTAACTCGCTCAGCTCATTCATATTGCCATCAGTTATTGATGTATGTGTATGTGTATGTATGTGTAAATATATTTGCGTGTGTGGAAACGTGTGCTGATGTCTGGACCATATGTAACTCGCATTATTCACTCAGTTTATGCTGTAATCAGATTTTAAGGGAACGATAGACAACATTTACTCACAAAAGTGTATTACTGTCATTTAGAGATCTGTGAGAATATAGACTGGTATTTGTTTACATATATAGATATTGTCTTAATAACACTGTGAACATTTGAAATATGGTATTTTGTGACTAGAACAAGACAAATGTGCTTTTTTTTTACCTGATGTTGCTTTTCTGGTGCAAATCATCAGCTTACAAAAGTTTCCATGTAGTTTAACCAGTAAGTCAAGAAGGTTCATGTATTTTTGTATAAAAATTAATTTCAGTGTACGATCATTTTGTGTTTTCATATTGAGAAGTACACAAAGCAGTCATGTTTCTTTACTGAATGTTGTTTTAAGTTTAATTTCAAGGGTCTTTGCGAGGTGTTTCGAAGGTTTCTGTATGTTACAAGTGAGGTGGAGAGGATCATGGGAAGGATGCAGTGGTTGGTTTGTAAGTGTTCATAAGATCAGCGGGTATGTGATGTGTGTGAACTTCAGTGGGCATTAAAGATGTGCTGAAAGGAATTACTGTTAATCCTGAACGTCTCCTCAAAGCAGAGTGCTGGTTTTATGCTCCTGGAGAGCGCTGTGACGTCACTTCCTTTCATCGTCCATCATTTATATTGCTCTTTCAGATGTGTTTGGTTACAGGCGCTGTCCAAATGCACATTCCCTCGACTACAGTGGGATTTATATTTGACTGATGGTTTGCTTTTTCATGTTTTTTTTCTCCCATTTTAATGCTCAAACTCAAATGTTGCTTATCTAAATCTATATTTTAAGCCTAAAATGTTGCAAAAGGGGTGGTTAAATTGTTGAAATAACTGGAAATATTTTAAAACATCTTTTAGGCCAGTAAATACCGTAAGCATGCAAGCTTTCAAGTTTAATATTGCATGCTGATGGTGGACTTTACAACTTACAAACTGGAATACATTTTCACAATAATCTGCGATTCCTGAAGTGTTGAAGAAAAGAGGAGCTCAATTTTCTTAATTTAATAAATTAATCATTTTTAATAATTTGCATTGTGTAATTGTTAAGTGGGAGGTTTTGTGTGTGTGTGTGTGTGTACTGATGGGACATGTGGAAGTTGTGCAGGTGGTATCTGTTGGAAATTATGTGATGTAACATTGGGAAAATCATTGATTTGACATAAACCACCTTTTCTTTTCTGTTACAGTAGTTAAAACTGGAGGGTTTTTAAAAAACATTTTGTATTGTGGTCTGTGAAGCATTTGTACTTGACCTGCTCTAGTACAATGAGCACTTCTGTGTATTTGTTTGTTTGTTTTAATGAAAACTTACCAGCTGAATTTGTCCATCTATGTGTACGGAGTGATCTCTTGTGCTGTTTGTGCGGTAGTTCTGTCCACTAGAGGGCGCTGCCGCACAGTTAATATCCCTCCGCGCGGCTCAGACTGGATGCGTCAGAAACGGATGCACCAATCAGTAGATGCTTAATTACAATTAAGTACTTAACGAGCTCTACTCTTAGCCTGAATGCGTTATATGAGCTACAGTTGATCTGTAAATATTTAGATGTTGATGAAATCAGGGGTGTATAATCTACCTGAGCTTTATTCTGATGAAGACCACCGTGTCCACCTTCAGCTGTCTCTGCCGTCCATCACTGCTGCAGTCAGACTGAATCTGATCATGGATGGGGAAGAGACATCGAGGCTGTCCTTGCCTGAGTGCACAGAGAGGATGAACCACACAATCTTAAAGCAGGAGCGGGGCAATCTGTGTCTGCTCCAAACATCCGTGTGCTGCTCTCCATGAGTTGTCAGGTTTCCATTTGCCAAATTTCATTTCATATCTTTACAATTACATGCTAATTTTTGTCATAGCTTCAATACTTTTGTGGTGTAGTGGGCTAGAGCACTGAACCGGTTCTTCACCAGCGGTGTGCCCTTGAGCAAGGCTCTTTACTCCAGGTCGTTTCAGGGGGATCGGGGGCCCTGTAATAAGAGCTTCGGATAAAAGCATCTGCCAAATGCAGAAATGTAAATATAAATACAAGTGAATGTGATTTTTGTAAGTCTCGGGCACAAACGCTCAATAAAGCTGCTTATATGTATGTTTATTTCAAAACTTTATTTATTTTTATTATAAATGTATAAATATATTTCATACAATTTCTATTTGGGGGGCTTAAAGGGTTAGTTCACCTAAACATAATTCAGTCATTATTTTCTCGCCTCAGAGTCCACGCTGTTTGATGTTTACACAGAAGGTGATTTTAGTTAAGTTTGTCCTGCTGGTTTCTCTCAGTGGAGCCTGACTTTCAGAAGCTTCATGACTTTATTTGATGATGCTTTCGAAGCTTCTGAAACGCAGGTTTCATTGACTGATGTTGTTTGAACAAACCAGCAGGTCAAATGTGACCAAACTCACCTCCTCAGTGTCTTTTGGTGTTTCTCTAGATGGTCTCGCTGGCTCTGGGGTCACGGAGCACCTCTCCATCATCACTGCTCACACCAGACATTTCAGATCCTGCAGAAATACACAAACATCCTTCAAAACCAGTCATTTTAACAGCACAATGACATCCGATTTCTGTATTAGAAGTAACACAATGATCTTTATATTTTTGTTTCAGGTTTTCCCGTTTTTTCACAAATGCCACCACCTTGCGATAGAAAGCTGAAAAAGCAGACACTGCGTCAATCATTCCAACGTGATCTCAAGTTGAATCATATAAACATAAAATGATATAAAATGTCTACATTCACTACGGAACTCGGATAAAAATAACTGAAACGCTGTATGGTAAACAACTTAAATAAAATGTGGCTTTATAGTTGATCTCTGTAGATTTCTTATATTATAGATACACTCTAAAAAATGCTGGGTTAAATACAACCCAATTGCTGGGCTTGTCCCTATTTTACCCAGCACTGGGTTGTATTTAACCCAGCATTTTTTAGAGTGTATAGTAAGGAATCTTCAACTTGGTTCATTCAAGTCAAGTAATTTATTTGTATAGCATCCACAATACACATCGTTTCAAAGCAGCTTTATAGTAAGTTATTCTGTTACCTCTATAATAGCTTAATGCTTTAACACTGAGCAGTTTTACTGGGCAGTATGGCGATATATAACTGATAAATGATCCACCGTTTGAGATCTAGCTACAGTGTATTTATTCTTCCCTTACAATAATTAATTAACCATGGTTTCGCTACACTAACCATAGTTTAACTGTGGTATTTCTAATACAATTGTGGTCATACAAATGGTAATCAATACGCCAAAAAAACATGGTTACACATTTACTATAATAAAACCATGGTTAATTTTCATGGGTTTCAGCAGTTATATCAGTGCCACTTTAGTGAAGGAGACTGAATACTATGGAATGAATGTTTGCAGCCTCTCAGACACAACACAACAGCGATTTTTTAAATTATTATTATTATTTAAAGAGATTTACATATTAGTCTGTTTTATTCTAAGTGTATGTCAGCTGTTTTTCAAAAATTATTCGTATAAAACAGTCGTCTTTTTCTGTGGTGATTTGCTTTTTCTCTTACACTGTAGCTGCACCCGAAATGACTTGGAGTTAGTAGCCTAACTTTATGAATAAAATATTAAAATGTTGATTTATACTTTTACCAAACCTTGCAATAAGACACTAAGCCTCTTTGTAATGTTGATAAAGTGTAGTTTAAAAGACCCTACTCTGTTATTTAGATGTTTAATCCAATATTATATAATGTATAAATATATATTTGTTATACATATTATATAAATATAAATGTTAAATAATTTATATATTATATGAACTATACTATATAGTACATACTATATAACTATACTAGGCTATGCATGCAGACAGACATAAATAAATAAAGACATTAAAAAAAATAAATATATGTGTGTGTGTGTGTGTGTGTGTGTGTGTATATCTTATCTTTATTTATATCATTATTAGGTTATGTCTGTCTGCTTGCATAGCCTAGTTTATATTCATGGTCCGTTGCTTGATTGGGTAATTTGCCTATGGCATGAGAAATGTCCATGTTAAACCAAATAAATTATTAAACCAGTGTATTTGCTTATAGTTTACAGTACGTAGTTAGTACAGCCTTTCTGTTTTCAAAATTATTTTATTAAATATTATTTTAATATTATTTAAATCACTATCGATGTTGTTGTAAATAATATATTCTATAATTTTTTCCTAAACATATACTTCCACAAAGTTATATTTGTGTGCACATAAATGCTCAGTTATTGTGTTTGTACAGCCTCGTCCTCCTCCCTCTTCCTCCTCCAGACCCCAGCCAGAGAGCGTAATTACCCAGAAGAGAGAGAGAGAGCAGGACCGTGGGCATCTGCAGGACTCCCATTACTGTGACTGCATTGGCTCGTTTAGTTTACACTCTAAGTAGATTGGTCTCTCTAAGCAAGATCCCAATTCGTCGGTCACCGACGTGACGTCTCCGTTCCCCCCTTCAGGGAACTAGGGTTACATACGTAACCGAGACGTTTCCACGGCACATAACTCAAATAAGTTTAAGTGCTAAAATTACTAAAACTGAAATAAATAGCATAGAAATAAAAAAAACTAATTAAATTAAATTAAATAATTAAATTCTCAAATAAAATTGAAAATATAAAAATAAATAATTTAAATTATGATTAAGTACAATTATCGGTTTATCTGTATTGGCTAAATTATCGGTAGATTTCTGTTTAAGTATATCTACAGTACTTAAGTATTATGACGTGTAAGCATGATTCACTTACTAAGCTTATCTGTACAAAATTAATCCCAATCTTACAAAGTTAAACCCCATTAAACCCAAAAGTCCTGATGATTTAAGTCGGTAAACACAATAACATTTGCATGATATGTTTAAAGTGGACTAGAAATGGACTGTTTACATAGAGAAAAATATGGTGACATGTGAGTAACATCAAACCCCACCTGTGTCATAATGATAGCTCACGTGACATGCAGGATTACTTTTACGCTTCCTTTGTCTTTTTTTTTTTTAAAGTTTTTGGTCCTAATTCATAATATAACCAAACAGGGTTTGTACACCAATAAGAGTAAGTAAATAATGAAAGTATTTTCATTTTTTTTGGTAAACTATTCATGTAAAGTATCATTAAAAGTAGTCCATATGACTTGTGCCCTATATTCCAAGTCATGTGATAACTTTGCTAACTGCTGCATTTGGATTATTGACTCACTAAATTGAACTGAAGAACCGAACCAGTCCCATTCATGAATGAATCTGATTCATGATTCAGGCTGATTTTGTGAATCAGAAACTGATTCATTAAAAAGATTTAAATCAGAAGAATGAATCGTTCATTACATCGGACATCGATACTTCTAAGCATAAAATCAGCAAAATTTTGCGGCGAACAAGGTCCATCGTCTATTGTCAATAGTGTAGCAATGTATGAAGCCGAATTCACACAGAAGTCACTTTCAAACCAAACAAACTTCTTTGGTCATCGGGGAAAATCCATGTGACCAGCTTGAACCCATTGCGAAATCCGCGTAGGGAAATCTTCCGCCCTTAAACAAAATTCCCAATCACATGGAATCTAATTGAAATGACTGGATTTCATCCTTGACTGTAAATGTGACCAGACCTTAAGGCTAGTACTCTTTCCTCAACAGGAATGATGTTTCAGGACTTACAAACAATTCAGGAAAGTGCCGCAAAGAACAATGAAATGGCATTTAGACGAGTTCAGTGTGTTCAACCCTGTTGAACAATTAGCAGTGAAAGCAAAATTGATAACAGCAAGCAGCTCTATAGTGAGGAGGACATTCCCTAGGCGATGCGCAGCAAACAGAGTCATTTATCAAGGAGACTGCACTAGCCAAATAATATCCCCCATCGTCCCCTGAGCTTTGCCCATGAAGTGGTAAAGAATGGAGCTGCGGAGGCGCCGTTATTTGAGTTGGCTGGGGGGAGGCGAGGGTCGTGAAGGAGGGCAAAAGGCTGCTGAGGTTTGCAGCGCTCAAACGGCTCTACATGATATCACTGGTCAATAATAGAGTTGAGAACGGACAGGATATCTGTGTACAAGCTGTTTTTGCCTTTTGAATGAAATGAATTGAAAGTGAATGTAAACTGATTGATTAGATCATCGTATTAAATATCTAGTGCAAGGGTCTTCAACCGGGGATCTGCAGCGGCACCAATTAATGTTTGAACACAAATCATTTTTTGTTTCAAAAATTAAAACATAAAAAAAAAACATCACAAAGTCAATTTTAAATATAAGCACCCTAAAACGAAAGCAAGATTACAGGCGAAACAGATTTAGCAAATGCTCCATTGTGTTTTTTAGTTTGAGCTCTGAAGAATGTGAAATGTTCCTATTTACTGCGTGTTTTTGCAGCAGTGAGAAATTTAGCTAATGACAGACATGTTTGTTGATCTCTTGAATGCAATGGCCAATCAGAGGTGTCTCAGTTAGAATCCACTCACCGCTCAAAACGCTTAAGTTTTTGTTCAGTGCTGAGTTAAGCTCACTCTCGTGAATCCTCTCTCATTAGTAAACAAAGACACAAAGAGATTCATTATGCAGGGTAGACAACTTTATTGATTTTAATAAACGTTGTGAGATCACAAACTGAGATGAGTGACAGATTTTTAGTGATTGTAAAGTGAGCGGACTTTCGCACTTTCGAGGCTATGTAGCTATACTCTGTTGAATAAAAGTATTGTTTTTCATGCTGTTAAGAGAACCGACGACCAGTTACATGCTGCAAAGTTTTGGAAATTATATCTACATATAAATGCGTGATTCACTCTGAAGCTGCAATTGACATAGTGATACTAGCACGGGACAAAAATATGGCATGTCAAAATAGATATGCGCAATGTAAATGCAGACTAATAGATTACTAGAAAAATATTTGTATCAATATATTTTTTTTAATTCCATTCCAATTATTTGTAAAAGTAATGCCTTGTAAATAATCTTAAATGTCTCGCTGTACATTGCTGTTCTTGTTATGGAGCCGCATGCTTACACATTTCATCTGCACTTTATTAGAAAATCCTCACTAATTTCAGATACTCAGTGCTTTGATTCTTAATTCTCCAACTCACAGTAAAATTCAAATGTAAATTTTTAATAAACTTGTAGCTGAAGTTCAGGTAAATGAACAATAATGTGCATAGGTCTGATCTACTGCCTTAACATTATATACATATAACATAATATCATTTATTCTTAATCATAATATGGTTATTTTATATTATTATCGAAGGCTGAATGCTTAATATGTAGCTCTGCTTGACACATTTTGTATCGGAGGTCTTGCTCACCCTGAAAAACTTTGAAGACCTCTTATTTAGTGTATGGTATCTCATGTCTCAAATGCTCTGTAAAAGAGTTCAGTGTAAGCTAGCTGTTCTTGAGAGATTGAATCAGAAGTGACTGGTAGTGGCCGAACACTGAAGGTAGGTGTATACCAGAAGGGGTAACAGGGTTGAAAAGGTAGCCTACATTAATCTGTCACTTAGTAGATCTTAGCTAGTTTGGGACCAGACGTTGGTTTCTACAAAAATAAAGTCCATTATATTAAATATATGTTCAGTGTAAAATGTTCAGAAGAGGTTGAATCTGAAGTATTGGATGGATGATTGTTAGGGGCCAAACTCTGAAGGTGTGCAGGTGTTTGTGCAGGGACACTACTAGTGTTTCTGGGCCCCCTGGTCAGGTTATTACGTCAGGCTCCCCTCAAAATCGTTCTCTGTGGGAATGCTGAGATCGCTGGGCCCCTCATCTGACCAGGGCCGTCATGCTCATCCCAACCTTCCCCCTGTTGCGGTGCCCCTGTTTTTATGTATATGCCAGAGTGGGTAACAGGGTTGCAAGTTACTGGGTTGAAAATGTAACCTATATTAACCTCTCACTTAGCCTCCTGGACAGGTTATATGGCCCCCCATCTGACCAGGGCCTTCATGCGGGTCCCAACCTTCCCCCTGTGTTTATGTATATGCTAGAATGAGCTACAGAGTTGCAAGTTACAGGGTTGAAAATGTAACCTAAATTGATCTGTCACTCAATAGACTAAGTTAGGCTACAATTTCAATCTTGACATGGGCTGCCCTCACAATCATTTACCAGGTGAATGCTGAAATCGCTGGTCTACCCATCTGACCAGGGCCCGTAGAATTGTCCCAACATTTTCCCCATTATAGCTCACCTGAGTTTATGTATATGCCAGCATGGGTAATAGGGTTGCAAGTAACAATGTTGAAAATGTAGCTTAATCCGTCACTTGTTGATCTTAACTAGTTTGGTGCCAAATTGTGGTTTCTTGTTTATTTTTGGTCATTCATTGGTCAGTAACTTGGATAACAGGGTTAGACTTGATGCAGTCAATACTACAATTTGTGTACAAATTGAGAAAATACAATGAGTTTATGTAATTGTCTTCCTGCCATGCTGTAAAAAGGTTCCAACTGATGTGATTTCTTGGGTGTCACTATTTTAAGAAATCTTCAATTTCCATTTCGATAGATAGATAGATAGATAGATAGATAGATAGATAGATATTCCCCTACATTCTCCACCTAGATTCCATTTGACTAGATGTTACACCATGATGAAACATAATTTTTTAAATTCCTATCGTCACCATATTTGGAACAAATGACCGTCAGACCATGAAAATTATTTAAAAGGTTCTTAATATTCAAAACTGCTTTTCTGTAACACTAACAAATTTGACTTTGAAGATCCAGTCTTAGTTATTAGCCCTGAAAGCTAACAAGTTGTAAATAATTTAATCTGCTCAACCATATTTTCCTAATGTATTTTCTCAAGGTTACTTAGGCCTTATAATGAACCTCTGTAAATGCTTGAATTATATATAGACTCTTTATTGCCACACAATGCGCTTGTAGAAATGAAGGTCTTTTGGTTATGTTTATATCTGTGACAAGCTATTAGCTTCTTTTTCAAGCTCTCAAGGAAACTGTAGGGATGTATATCAGATAAAGAGATCAAGCTGCTTTTGTGTCCAATTTTCCACATTAATGGTCCCAGTGTTGGCCGCAGATGCTGGACTAATTAAAGGATTAAAGGAGTCGCCTCATTCACTGCCCTGATTGGTCACACCTGGGCTCTTTTCCACAATAGTGCCATTACAGCCTGTGTCCCAGGTGACACTAGTCTACATGTGTGTGTGCAAATGTATATTTCCACTACAAAAGGGGCAGCCTGTCAGCATTCACCTCTAAACAATGAATGTAACCCTTCTTTGCATGCGCAAATTGTAGTCTTTATGCATTTTATATCCATTTTTTGAGGTTTCAGTTTATTCACGCCTGTGTGCTGGTGTCCAAAAAGTGCCTACATTAATCTCATGACTGTCAGGGACAAACTATTGAGATATTAATTAGATCATCTAGCTGACTTTTCTTTAATCAGTGCTGTTGCATCACTTCCTTTTGAAATGCACAAACTGAATTATCAAAAATCTTCACTTATTTAAGCCTCACCTTGTCCACCTCTTTTCATACCCATTAATGTATTTCTTACCATATCATATTTCCTCTCTGTCCAACCCACATGAAATATAAATACATTTAAAAAAAATTAATAATATAATATAATATCAGAATGGGTAACAGTGTTGAAAATATCTAAAATAAGCTAGTTTGGAGTCATATGTTGGCTTGTAGTTTAGCATAAATTAAGAAAATATTTTTTAGGTACTTTACTTAAATAACATTACAATAACAAAAACGTTGGTAACAGCTGGTAACAGGGTTGACAATTCATTTGTAATTGCAGTTGATTTATTTACTCATTGACATTTATTTAAAATAGTAATGTTATAATTAATATTTCACTTGTGATTAACAATTCCTCTCTCTTCTTTCTTTTAAAGGGACTTGAACTCAAACAACCTCACACATATTGGCAAGGATGACTTCGCTGGCCTTAAGCACCTCCGAATTTTGTGAGCTTTAATTCATTTATTTCGTCACATCAATCTTATTTCGGTTGTATTTTGTAATGTATAGAGATTCATGCATTTAAATAGACATTTATATATGCCACAACTACAGCCAGGATGCAGCCAAGAGCACATTTTAACATGTAAACAACAATTAACAAGCAAACAGTTTTATTGTATTTTAATTACAGTTTGTATGCTGTTAGAGGATGGAATGTGTGGCCGTTCTTCACACTCCACATCCTCCACTTTGTGTTGAATGTTGGTTTCTTTTTAAATTTCACTGTGCATTACTTTATCAATCTATACAGGCACCTCATGGATAACCAGATCGTCACTATTGACAGAGGAGCCTTCAATGATCTGAAGGAGTTGGACAGACTGTGAGTTTAGAGAAACATATTAATTCTCTCTATAATACAGTATTCTGTTTTGAAGGCTTTAACACTGTAAAGCCTGACATATGAAATGATAGTCATATGATAGTCATTTGAAATGGAGTAGTTTATTGAACCTTAAGACAAAATCTAAAATCAAAAGTCTCTCTCTCTCTCTCTCTCTCTCTCTCTCTATATATATATATATATATATATATATACAGTAATCAACATTTGAAGTGGATCAAAACCTTTCATCAAAGTTGTCCCAAAACCTAAAACCAAAATGCATTCTTGTCTTAGGACAACTTTGATTCACTTTTTTGATCCACTTCAAATGCTGACTACTGTATATATATCAGAATGGGTAACAGGGTTGAAAATGTCTAAACTAAGCTTGTTTGAGCCAAATGTTGGCTTGTAGTTTACCATAAATTAAGAAAATGTTTGTTAGATACTTACTATAAATGTACAATAACAATAACATTGCTAACAGGGTTGACTACAATATGTGTAACTAGTTAGAAACTGGCACAAAATTATTTCCTTAAGCATGTTGGGACAATAATTATATTTGATGGATCAGACTTTTATGGCTTATAC
>NW_015557276.1:68445-96795 GCF_001515605.1 Sinocyclocheilus anshuiensis | reverse complement strand
TTCTTGTCTTAGGACAACTTTGATTCACTTTTTTGATCCACTTCAAATGCTGACTACTGTATATATATCAGAATGGGTAACAGGGTTGAAAATGTCTAAACTAAGCTTGTTTGAGCCAAATGTTGGCTTGTAGTTTACCATAAATTAAGAAAATGTTTGTTAGATACTTACTATAAATGTACAATAACAATAACATTGCTAACAGGGTTGACTACAATATGTGTAACTAGTTAGAAACTGGCACAAAATTATTTCCTTAAGCATGTTGGGACAATAATTATATTTGATGGATCAGACTTTTATGGCTTATATAGTATGATATAATGAGAATATGAAGCGGACAATTGAGGAGGAAAAGAATCAAATTTTTATTCAAAGGCCCAAACTGAGCAAAAATATGCAATTTGATGCAGATGCTGATATTTCTATGGGCAAAACATAAGATGAAATTCTGATAGCATGTAAAGTAAGTCAATTAGATTTTTTATAACAGTTTAGCAAGACTACTTACATAAAATGAAGTAAATATTAGTCATCACTGTATTTATACCAATAATATGTCTTAAGATGATATTGTCATGGTTATGGACTTTTGTTTGTGTTCTTGTTCTCCTGACTTCGTTTTTCATTGACCTAGTTTTCCTGAGTTGCCCTGATTAGTTTATTCTGTTCATCTGTGTCTTGTCAATTAAGTCATTAGTCCCTCTCTTGCTTTTGTTTTCCCCATTTCTGTTCTGTCCTGGCCAGTTATTGATAATGATGAAGTTGTGTTGATGTTGTGCTACCCTTTGCTCCTGTATTCCTTTTGTTTATTGTGTGTTTTTTTTTTTTGTTTATTGTGTGGATTTATCATTAAAAGACCATTTTGGAATTACTCCTGCATCATGCGCTTAGTATCAGCACCAGCACGTAACCGATATTTAAATGCTTAATTTTATGATGAAAGCTCTGTAGTTTCAAAACATGTAATGCAATGAAATACAATGATGCTTGAGAGATGAACAAGTAATTGAACATGATTTTTCTAAAAAGTGATGTAAGGATATTCAAGTAAACCAAATTTGCTTCAGTATAGTAGATTATTTTTAGGTTTTATAAGATTTCACAGCAAACGGGCACGTGAAGGTGAACGTTTTACAATTATACTTAATTATACTAAAGGCATTAGACATTTGCATATCGAAAATGTTACAGTAGGATTAATAGGGATAGGGTTAATATCAAATTTATAGCATTTAACCCTCAGGTTTTGTTGAAATTGACTACTTTCCTAATATCTGGGCTCCCAGAGTCCCCAAAGCTGTATGTGTAAAATTAATCATAGTCATTTTGAAATTAACTTTCATGTTCCTCTGACCTAATAAAACAATCCAGATTTCACAAAAGAGTAATGGACGATTTAGCACTGTGCCTGGAATCCAATATAGTAACAGAGTTTTTCTTTGGGATCAATTTTACTTTTCAAATTAATTGCATTTATTCATGTTTTATATCATTTTTTTCCCAAATTGGGTTTTCTGAGCTATATATCTGTGTGCTCCCCTCAGGCGTCTCAACCAATATCAGAATGGGTAACAGGGTTGAAAGTATCTAAATGAAGCTAGTCTGGGGCCAAATATTGGCTTGTAGTGTACCAAGAATTAAGAAAATGTTTGAATTTAAATAACCTTACAATAGCAATAATTATGGTAACAGGGTTGACTAATACAGTCAACACTACAATTTGTGTAACTAATTAGAAAATGGCACAAAATTAATTTATTTGAAAGCTACAGCGTGTAAGGACAATTAGTAAGTAATCTTCAAACTGGGTTTAATTGTGAGCTGTATGTCTTTGTGCTTCCCTCAGGCGTCTCAACCGAAACCATCTCCAGCAACTCCCTGAGCTCCTGTTCCTGAAAAATCCCGCTCTCTCCAGACTGTGAGTGACAGCTCCTTATCAGAAACATCAGGAAATGCTTGTTGAGATGGAACCACCCAATCTCACACAAAAACATGACGATAACTTTAGCAATAGCTTCTACTACGGTAATAAATATGTACCAAAACATTTTGTGTAGCGACTTCCTGGACAATCACGTCTTAATAAGAGCTTAGGTTAGTTAGCTGTGGTTAGTCAAAATGTTTTACCCTATATTTTTGTGTGCTGTTTTCATTGTGCTATGTTTACTAGCGTATCCTATTGTTAGCTTAGCTAACATGCTAATACCAATCTCAAGTGGAATCAGTCTTTGTGAAAAAGAAGTACACTTTAGCATAATTTAGAAAAGAGTACTAATTACCGAAGTAATATACTTGTGCGAACTGAATGTAATGTTTTCACACACTTAATTGCATGTTAATTGCAATTTCTAGGCAAAATCTTTGAAATATGACAATAAACATGACAAAAATATAGTATCTGGCTAATTTGCCTAGCCTAGCTTCTACCAGTGAATTTGCGTCAAAACACCTTTGATGTGTTTTTGTAGCGTCTTCCTGGACATTCATGTCTCAATAAGAGCTTATTAGGTTAGTTAGCTGTTGTTTGGCCAAGGGTTTTTATCGTTGAATACAGATACAGTTGGTAAAGTCTTCACTGTCGGGGGCAGTGGGTCAAAAAAGAAACTATGTAGGAATGTGTGGGAGTACGGAAAGAGGCATAATGGGTGTGAACAAATAGTTAAGGACAGCTGTGTTTGCTTGTTATTTGGTTGTTTGTTCATGCCATTTCGCACGTTGTCTCATTAGCGAGTTGCCATATGGACGTGGAGCGCTCAGTCAATCTGCCTGCGAACACCCCCAACCACCCACACATGCCTTTAGGGAAAAATGTCTGCTATTATAAATGAAATTCATAAGGTCTTTTTCCTTCAGAGACACTCGTTTTGGTAACCTCAGGAATATTGGTTTATGATAATGTGGGTCATGTGGGTAATGTGGGTTCTTTCTTGCTCTGTGTTTGAATTTTGGCAAACAATTAAACAAAGCAAGAGCTAGTTCATTAAAACAAGTAATAGTCTCCTAATACTCGATGATTCATTAGGCTAGCTTTGCTAATTGGCACCATGGTGGCGTTCTCCATGCACAATTAATTAACACATTTAATTAAGAGGGGAAATGACAGGGGTGATTGCTAATTATGATTGGTATGTAGATTTTTCCTCAACTCTGTCACTGTGGGTAGCAAAAAATTCAATTTGTGCTAACCATGTGTGAACTTGGCTTAGAATGTGTATGCTACGAACCAATGACGATGACAGAAAAGACTAATTATTCTTCAGAGTTATTCTGTCTCTCCAGGAACGCTCAGAAATTGACTTCATTTGACAGGATACTGTAGCGTGAATAGCTTTATTCCAAAACCTAGGGAGCTGCCTATGAAGACAGCATTTTAAGGACTATAAGTGCACTCCTAAAGCAAAGGTTGTTCTGAATCGTAGCAATCAAAATGATAGTGCCTCAAATCTCATTTAGGACAAAAGCATAAACAGCACCATCCAACAAGCTCAGTCCAACAAAAAAAAAGGTGGAGGATAATAATGCGGGATCATTTCCATTATAAGTATATTTATGGTTCGTTCAGTACTTTTATGTATTGATAAAAATAGTTGAATGGTTTACCCAATATTTTTGTGTGCTGCGTTTATTGAGCTAGGTTTATTAGCGTATCCCATTGTTAGCTTAGCATACATGCTAATACAGAACTCATTTGGAATTAATTTGTAAAGAAGTACAATTTAGCATACTATTTAAAAGAGTAATTATTATGAAAATAATATACTTTAAAAGAATATATTTAAGTGTGAACTGAATGTAAGGTTTTCAGACACTTTCAGAAAATGTGTTGCAGTTTAGAGTGCTTTTTTGACCCACTTAAGTTGGATTTAAGTACATTTTAATAATATAATTATTTCAGAATGTTATTTCAAGCATTTATTCTAAACTAAAATATACTTTAATTTAAATTCTATTGAAATGCATAGTTGTCTTTAAATATATTTGTAATTACACATTTGTAATGATGAAGTTGCAATTTTAAATGTAGTAATTTTAAATGTAATATTGAATAACGCACTACAGTTAAAATTATAATCAAGTACTTTACACATGCTTTAGTATGTTAGTCAACACATGAAAATAATTGTACTTTAGAACACAACTAATTATTAAAACGTGATTATTTAAAATGTACTTTAAAGTAAAACATTTAATTTGACATTTTTACAAAGTGCACTTTTACGTAAATGTGTTAAGAAACATAGTCATGAAGGTCTCTCTCTTTAGGTACACATAAGTGGATTGTTATGTCAGTAATAATATATTATTTGCAAGTAGAGTTCAAGTGCACATTAAATACACTTCTTTGAAAATTGAGGGAATTTTATTTTAGCCAAAATTAGCATCGCGCAGATCCTTGAAGATAAGACAAGTTTTTTTTTATTTGTGTGTGTGTGTGTTTATAAAGTTATGTTGTATGTATGCATCTCATTGTTAGCTTTGCAACATACTAATGACAAACATGTGAGCAGATGACCTAGCCCAAACTTTAAAAGCATATAGTATGTTTCTAAAGCTTAGCTGAAGTGTTTTGTAGTGCTAGTAGTACATGTTATGCTAGCTGGTTGTTGTGCTAGAAAGTTTTTTGCTTTACATCTTACAAAGATTTGTTGTTTGTTGCTGCTTCAAATATGTCGCTGGTCTTGAAGGAGTCATCAAGCTGAATGGTTCTTCTACATGGTAACATAATGGTCATTTTACTGCACAAAGCACATTTTCATGTGCTTTCAGGAACTTTTCTTTGGAGGCTTTTCTTGTAAAATTATGCAATAATGGCACAATGAACCACTTCTTACAGTTCACTGGCCGGTCACACAAAATGTGCTTGAGTCAGACGTCTGCCTAGTTGTAGTGCTAGTAGTGACGTGAGGAATTATTTATGATAGTCTACTGAATTATTGAAAATTAATGCACACCCAAGGTTGTAATGTGAAGCAGAGTTCAGGTTTTGGTAGTTACCTGGAAGACATGTAGGCTAGCATGATAATCAACTAGTGTTTATCTTACAAAACATAAGCTAACCAAAAAATAACATAAATAATAAGTTTAACTATCTATAGCTTTG
This sequence comes from Sinocyclocheilus anshuiensis, assembly GCF_001515605.1. Taxonomy (NCBI): domain Eukaryota; kingdom Metazoa; phylum Chordata; class Actinopteri; order Cypriniformes; family Cyprinidae; genus Sinocyclocheilus; species Sinocyclocheilus anshuiensis. The sequence continues at coordinate 91,691 of NW_015557276.1, read as the reverse complement.
GTTGTATATAATATGTGTAACAATTTAAAAGGCGCAATGATGGATACACATCAGATTTTTTTTCAGTCTCTTCATTCTTTCAGCCATTTTCTCTCTATTTACTTTCTTCGCTGTCTTTAAGCTCTGATGAATGAGTTTTGCCTTTGCTAACATTTAATATCCCTCAGTAAACAGTACGTCAAACGCAAAAAGACAAATGTAAGAAAGACGACGGCTAACAAAAGAAAACCAGTGTGGCTAGTCAGAGTCTCTCAGATCCCACAACTTGTTGCTCGTTTTTCCCACTCAGGCCTCTTTTGTCCACTTCTTCTTGTCCTCTTTTAAGGGTTTTCAAATAAAAGATCTGGAGTGTAATATTTGCAGAGGTCGAGCAGTCTTACTATCCGTACTGTTTGCCTTCACCTCTGGATGTCAGCCAGGTTGGGACTGCAGCGAATGCAAACTGAACATCGTTGGCAAACAGCTTTGATTAAAGGGGGTTACCAGGAAACCCTGCGCTCACACTGAGAGCACTGGAGGCTCTTCTTCCCAGAGTTTAGGAGGTTGTTTCTGGTTTTCCTAAGTGTTTTTTAAAGATGGATATGATTGCAAAGTCAGAATGTGTTTAAAGCGCTTTGATGTGATATAGAATTGGCCGTGTTGCATGTAAATAATGGAAACCTGCATTGCATTATCATGATACTTCTTGTGATTGAGCTGTGTATATGTTCAGGGTTCAGTACAAGTTAAACACAAACAACAACACTTGGGAAGTAATGTTGGTTACCACACAAATAAATTAGAATTTTTCATTGTTTGCTATAAACAAAATAAATATCAAAGTTGTGGGGAGGAACTCACAATGGAAGAGAATGAGGCCCATTTTTGGAGGAGCAAAAATGTGAAACTTATACGTTAAAACTTCAGAATTATTTGAGTTGAAAAGTTGATCTTGTCATTTTTACAGTCATTTTAGAACTTTCATTGGAAACAAAGTTGTAAAATTGAATGTAAGCTTACACAGAAGGTTATGCTATTAAAACAATATTTTAACATGAACAAATCGTCCCCATTCCCTTCCACTGTAATGGCGCTTTTCCACTGCGTGGTACGACTCGGCTCGGCACGACTCAGTACGACACGGCTCGGCTCGGTTTGCGTTTCCACTGCAGTTCAGTACCTAAAAAAAACTTTTTCATTCCGCGTCGCCCCATCAAGCTCTTGCTGGATCCGCTCCTCTGCTATCAACGAGAGGAACATCTGTTCTTCCACAACAGACAACAAAACTTTTTGGCTGTTAAAAAAAGGTGCGCTCGTTCAAAACAGTTGCGTTCGATCCTTCGCTGGCTGTGCTGATTTAAATCTAGCGGTCCTTTTGTGTTTGTGTCGCAAGTTCAGTGACGCAGTTAGTGACGATACAGAGTTTACACGTCACGTTTTGGTAACGGTACGGTTCACTTGGAACCTCAACCGAGGTGGTACTAAAAAAAGTACCAGGTACCAGGTGCTGTACCCAGTGGAAAACCCCCAAAAAGTGAACCGTACCGAGCTGTACCGTGCCGTACCATGCAGTGGAAAAGCGCCATAAGTGTCTCATTATAACCCAAATTTGTTAAGAAAACAATGTTTAGAAAATGTTGGCATTTTATCCAACCAATTGAACTCAACTGAACACTTATCTAACCTAGAGTAAGGTTTTGTTGCTCTGAGGTCGCAATTGATACACACAGTACAAATAGAGAGCAACTTCACTCCTGAATCCACTGAGAAATGTTGAGTTCATATTGATATCTCTGACTTTGGCTCATTAATACGTGAGATTACTGGGGTCTTTTTCTCAGATAATTCCCTGAGTGGACCGGTAACCAGTGACCAGCGTTCACAGGTAATAAGCTGTAAAGTAGAAGTTAACATGTTGGAATGATCTCTCTGGAGCAGAAATTATTGCTTACATTTACATGAGTGACAAATTAATTGAATTAGCCCTAGAACGCATGTACAATTAAACTATCCCCACAGAGTGCATATGTGGGTCAAATATGACCAATCTGGTGCATTTTACTTTATAAAACTGCATTATTTTATAATAAAATATGTTTTATAATGTAAAGCAATATTTTTGTGAACATTTTCTTAATTCAAGTATGATATTGAAATATCATGACTCTTATATTTTACTCATATTGAATTTATTACATATATTATTTTAGATGAAAAAAAAAAGACGAGTGGAATGCGTTAAATAACATAGAAAATGTATGTCATTTTGACCTACATATGCATTCCAGGAATAATGATACCTTATAGAATGAAAATGCCTTTTAGAATGAAAATCTAAGATCAAAAATGAACCATCTCTGGCATGTGAGGTGAAAAAGACCTCTTTGGCCATGTTTGCACTGAGAAATACAAGGAGCAATTCAAAACACAGGCCATTTTAGACCCACATTCACATTTCTGACTCAAACAGCTGGAGGTTTTGTGTTCATTTCTATACTTACTTACGGAAAAACAAACTCCTTACTATTTGTTAAAATAAAACATATTCTGCATTTTCTCACTCTTTTCTCATTTCATTTCACACTTGATTACAGATTTCTTATTATGTGTCTGGTTCATTGTCAGGTTCAGTGGCCTGACTTCTACTGGAAATAGTACCTTAGCAACCGCCACCAATAATACAGCTAATGTTCAGTGTCTGCTGTTAGCTTGTAGCTTTTTACTGCATTTTACTCTTTAAACAAAGAAAATGAGCTTTAATTTGCTGAACTCTTTAAGGAACTTAAAAGGCTTCAATCAAATGCAGACTGTAGCTTGAACCAATTGGGGCGAAACTTAAAAACAGTTTGCAATTGCAGCAAAAATCACATGCATTAGGAAAAGGTCACCGATGGCTTTCACATGGAGAGAAAACAGATGAAATCACATTTAGGAATCCAGATGTTCTTTTATTAAATGTCAATTTCCTGCAGAATAGCACTGAGCATGACTAGATATTAAATATAGATACATTTCTTATCCGTGGCTGTGAGATTGTGTCACGCTCATTTTATTTACCACCAAATTGGAAATGTTTTTCATGCAGAGGCTGTATTTTGTATGGCTGAAAGTCATTTGAAAGTCAATTCAAAGAAATAAAAGAATAAATAAATGATACAAATAAATAATAAATAAAAAAGTTACATAACATAATAAATAAAAAATACATTATTTGTGATTTATTGCATTTATAATTTTTTTTTAAACAAAAATAGAGACGTTTTGAAGAATCTTCATGCAGCTTTTTAACAGTTTATTGTGAAGAAACACCACACAATAAAAGTAGTCTGTTTATCTGAAGTTGTATTGTGTTGTGTGAGAGACAGAAAGAAAATGAAATAGTTAAAATGCATAATACATAATTTAATAAATCTGAGACAAAGCTGATAATTGAAACACTGAACTCTACTAAAGGAGTAGTTCACCCAGAAATGAACATTTGCTGAATTTGACATTTTCAGCAAGTCTCCCCAACTGTAAAATAGCAATAAATGTTGCATCTTGACTTGGTGTTTTTTTGGTTGCTGATGTTTTCTAACCTAAACTTGCTTTTCAGCATCAGTTCAGTTCTAAATATGGATTTAATTTAATTAGATCTTTTAACAACTCTTTTAATTAGGGACTTAAGTGAAAATGCCATCCAGATGATACCGAGAAGAGCATTTAGAGGAGCCACGAACATCAAGAACTTGTGAGTTAAAGTTCACACAACTTTATCTATAAATGTTTCTTTTAATTTCCCCAATACAATCTTACCCAATAAAATGATTTAAATGTAACCTTTAAATGATCAAAATGTCTTGTGTGCCATCGTGTTTGTGTTGATCTCAGACAGCTGGATAAGAATCACATCAGCTGCATTGAGGACAGAGCGTTTCGTGCCATGAGAGTCCTGGAGGTCCTGTATGTAAATTAGTAGTTTTATTAAAAAAAAAAAAAAATGCTGTTTATTGCTTGGTTTGCGTGTATTTCGGATTATATCTGTTTCTTTTTTCTTTGATTCTCCTCCATAGCACACTGAACAACAATAATATCAGCACCATCCCCATTTCCAGCTTCAACCACATGCCCAAGTTACGTACCTTGTGAGTCCAGAGCCCTTTCCACATTTCTTCTCAAGTATGAGGATTGACAATAGTGATGCTTGCAAAGTCAGTTTTCAGCAGTTTTCTGCTTTTGTTTTCCTAGCCGGCTGCACTCTAACAGTCTGCGGTGTGACTGTCATTTGTCGTGGTTGTCTCAGTGGCTCAGACAGAGACCAACGCTGGGACTTTACACACAGTGCAGTTCACCTCCCAACCTACATGGCCTCAACCTGGCTGAATTGCAGAAGAAAGACTTTATATGCTCTGGTAAATCTGGCCTCTTGGGGCATGGGATGTAGCTTTGGCTTTTTGTGTAAACATTTTTGTCTTTTTTTTTTTTTTTACAATTTAATAATAAAATTACAAGATAAATATTTACAGTTTTTACCAATTTTTACTTAATGAAGGTCACATTCTCTTTCCTCAAATTTTGTGCTCCAAGGGTTAATTTCTATCAAAATGTTTTTAAAAAAAAATAAATTTTGTAACATTTATGAAATTCCAGCAAAAATATTTATAAAGAGATTCAACTCTTTATAAATATAGTATGAAGTATGAAGGTCACATGTTTCTTCAACTTTTATGTTTCAGGGGTTAATTTTTGATTAAAACCTTTTTTAAAACTAAAAACATTTTAAAAACTTGAATTAAATTAATATTGAAATAATTGGAAATAATTGTAAAGAGATTTTCGACTTTTTACTTATTTAGTATGATGGTCACATGATGGTCTGTTTCTTCAACTTTTATGTTCCAGGGGTTAATTTTTATCTAACAACATTTTTTAAATGTTTCGTAAGTTAAAATTAAAATGTACAAATGTATTATGAGATTTCGACTTTGTGCTTTTTTATATATGCTATAAAGTTCACATTAACAGTGCCTTGAAACTTTTTATCATAACTGGAATTTATCATTAATTTTTTTTGCTATTTTCTGAATAACTTTTAGGAAATGATTTTTTATTTATGAAAATACATGAAAAAAATATTACTCTATTTTTATTATTATAATCTCAACACAATGTAAAACAACCATAAACCATTTCAACATTAATTGTGTGAAAGATGCATATCATTTTTCTATCAATTTTACTGTTTGTAAAATATGTATTTTCAAATGTCAGTGTACTTGTTTACCATGGAGGCTAGAGAATGTTATTATTATTGTGTATTATTTCTAAATAAGCTGTAATTTTATATAAAAAATCACCAAAGTTGTTGTGTAATTTGGGCATTTTGGTTAAATAAAATGCTCGCTGTGAAATTAGTCCGAGCAAGACAAAAAAATTCGGCCATTTTATTTAATGACAAAAATGTAATTTCCTCAACAGATTAAATGATGATTTGAAAAATGTGATGGAATTTTTATTTTTATTTTTCATTTAGAAGCATTATAAAAACACTGTCCCAAAAGTCCCCAAAATTGAAGAAACAAACGAAAAGGAAGAAAAGCAAACATTAAACCAATCCACTGCATGCTTAATACTAATATCTATAATGCTTCCTTCTTTTCCTGAGGTGTTTTTGATTCCGGTCCTCAGCCCTGTGGTCTTGCGTCTGGTTCCTGTCCGCCGATGTGCTCCTGCACCAACAATATCGTGGACTGCAGAGGAAAAGGTCTGACGGCGATTCCAGCCAACATGCCTGAAGGCATGACTGAGATGTGAGTGTGTCTTTTACTACGAATATTTAAGATTGACTGTTTTTAACCCCTTGTGAAAAATAAGTTCACTTTAGCATTTTTAAAAAGAGCACACGAGTATGAACTGAATATAATATTTTCAGACACTTAAATGACATTTACCCTCTTAACCTTCACATCTGGTGGGTTTTACCCTTTCTGGACTCGCATCGGTGAGATTGACCGTTTGACTAGGGCTAAAGGTAGTATCCATGATAATAAGGGAACCAAGGAGACGCTAGTAGTAACAGTGCTGAACTGCAAAGCTAACCATCCACCCTCGACATTAGTTGACCAGTTCTCTGCTTTTCTGTCTTTCAGACGATTGGAGCAGAACGGTATAAAGTCTGTTCCTCCGGGAGCGTTCGCCTCCTACAAGAGACTGCGCAGAATGTGAGTCATTACATTTATATAATCTACAGTATGAACTATGACACAAATAAGCTTCATTAGTTCACATACATTTATTTATTTAATCACTATACATGCAGTTTTTGCACATGTAATTGTCATAGAATTTATTCCAAATAAGGAAGAAATTGCTTTAGGATCTGTTGCATTTGTTAAGAAACAGATGTTTTTCCTTATATTTATGGCCATTACATTTCATGTATTTCATCATTCTGTCTTTTGCCCTGCAGTGATTTGAGTAATAACCAAATATCTGAAATTGCCCCCGATGCGTTTCAAGGCCTGCGCTCACTCAACTCACTGTAAGTGTGCATTTATTCATTCACTCTTATTGTGTTTAACAGATTTACATGCCAGAAAATAAAGGGATTCACAGCATATACATATTTCCAAATAATCAAATGATTATGTTATATGTTATATTTATACAAATCTATAAAAACAAATATTTTATGAAATAAAAAGATGCATTTCTTAATATATATTTTTGTAATTTGATATCCATTTATTTAAACTTGTATGATTTTGAATGTACAAACAAACAAACATATTTCCAAATAATCAAGTGATTATATTATATTATATTATATTATATAACATAATATATTTTATTTTTAAAGAAATTAATAACTTAATTGAGCATGAATGCATTAAATTGATTAAAAGTAACAGTAAATACATTTTTGATGTCAATAACCTTTATTCAAATAACTTTTTATTCATCGTACAAAAATGTACGATGATTTCTTCAAAAATATGAAGCAACACAAATATATTGATAATAATAGAAAATCTTGCTTGAGCAGCAAATCAGCATATTAGAAGTTTCTGAGTAATGATGCTGAAAATTCGGCTTTGATCACAGAAATAAATTATATTTGACAATATGTTCAAATAGAAAATAGTTATTTTAAATTGTAATAATATTTCAAAATATTACCGTTTTTACTGTATTTTTAATCAAACAAATGGAGCCTCGGTGAGCAGAAGAGACTTCTTTCTAAAAAAAAGCACAAAAAAAAAACAATATAATATACTGAATAGATTTAGCAATTCAGGTGTTTCATTATAGCATGCTGAAAAAAACAAAACAAAACAAACAAACGAAACGCTCTCAATCCTTCAAAGGATTTTAAACCCTGTAGAGCCACAGTTTCAAACAGGCTGTGTGTCAGAAAGCTGAAGCGGTGCTAGAAATGGACCTTACCAGAAAATGACCCGAAAAACTCCAGCCATTCTGTGTGTCGCTGATAGAACCAATCAGAAAATGGAGGTATATGAAATGACCAAGTCATAAACTCATAAAAATGCTGCAGAGGGTCTCATAAAGCCCTCAGACATCATACGATAAAATCGTTCTGCAACAGAAATGTTGATGTAGACGTTACTGCTAATGTTCCTTTACACAACCCCGACCTACAAGAAATGATTTCCAACAGCGTTTGGAGCAAATACTTCTTTTTCCACAGCAGGAAATTATATTTTGTACTATTTATATATTTTCAGGAGTGTAGAGCCTTTAATAAATTCCCAGCAACAGTGATATGAATAAATAATTACATTTATTAATAATAAAAATCACAATAAATATTTATTTTGCACATGAAGAAAAAATTAAATGTTTAATCACAAATATTGTTTTGAGAATTACCTTTCCATTTATTCAAATCTGTAAACAAGACACCTTCATGCGCTGGACATTTTCACAGCACTTATGTATATAGTCATGTTCATACAGGCGCGCTTATTATCTGTGTTGAATTCTGCATCATGTAGCATGAAGAGCTCTTTGTAGACATCTGTTCTGGGACAATCTCAGCAGGGCTCTGATGTGAACGTGTGCGGTTTGTGTAAATATATGAGTGTGTGTCTGGCCTCCAGCGCTAGTCGTCTCTAGCATACATGTCTTATGTGATTTGATTGCGTGAGGATGCGTGCGATTCAGCTCAGCGGGAACAATGCTTCATGCCAGATTGTCTGCCATGCTCTGTGTGACTTTAAGTAATCAACTTAAAAATGCTGATAAAACGGGTGATAAAATCTCATAGACTTACATTTAGTCGCTTAGATCCAGTTTGGTCTGATTCGTTACTGCTAATCGGCTCTTTCGAACAGTTAAATGATTCAGCAATTCAGTCACTAAAAAGATTCGATAGAGTAGATAGAGACTTTAATTAATTAATTAATTTACTTATTTGTTTGTTTATTTATTTCAGAAAGCATAAATATCTGATTCATGAATGAATCTTCTGAGTCAAATCTTTTGAATGAATCAGTGCCTGACTCTGCCTGAATGTTTAATTCATTGGTTTAACAAATGATTGAGTTATTAATCTGACATTTCCAAAAGATTAGGTTCTGTGAGTAATTGTTTAGTTGACTTGAGAGCCACTTGGTCCAGTTGAGTCTAGTTTGTGAATTAATTCCTCAGCTGATTCATAAAAAGATCTGATTCATTAGGATGTTTCATTCATGAATCGCACATTACCTATATTGATAGAGGAAGTCATATCAAGAATTCGACAGCAGGTAATTAACATTTTTATTTTTTTCTTTATTTTTTTATTCATTCGTGAATTAATGATTCTGTTGAGTCATACAGTCATTCAATCAGCTGAACCGGTTCACAAACTCAGACTAAATGATTCATCCCCAAATCGGTTTTTGTTTCAAGGAATCAGTGAGCATGTCCAAAAATCAATCCATGCATCCCGTATAGACTGATTCATGAATTAATTGTTCTATTGAGTCATGTATTTTCAGTCAATCAGTTGAACCAGTTCACAAACTCAGTCTGAACGATTCATTCCCAAATCGGTTTTTGGTTCAAGGACTCGGTGAGCTGTAAAACCGACTCATTACGAGTCAGACATGTCCAAACGATTTGATTCTTTGACTTGTTGATTTGTTGACTTGTGAAATGCTTGAACCAAATGTTTAAATCGCTCATATTGATTTTGTGGACTGGTTCAACTGATTAATGTAAAAGATTAAATAAGTTAGAATGATTCATGATTCATAGACTTACATTTAGTCATTTAGATCTGATTAGTCTGATTATTTTTCTTTCAAACAGTTAACTTCAATGACCAGTTCAATAAATGATTCAGCAGTTCAGTCAGAATTGTTCTATTTGAGTCATATCTTTTCAGTTAATCAGTTGAACCTGTTCACAAACTCGGTCTGAACGATTCATCCCTAAATCGGTTTTTGGTTCAAGGAATCTGTGAGTTGTTAAACCGACTCACGACAAGTCGGAGATGTCCAAATGTTTTGGTTCCATGAGTTGCCGATTTGTGAAATGCTTGAATCATTTTGATTTTGTGAACCGGTTCAACTGATTCATTAGAAAGCATTGCTTATACTGAAGAAAAAAGCTATATCTAGAGACAAAAATATCATAGAGACTTGGGGATGGGCTCTTGTGATTTGTCCAGTAAAATGTAAAATCATAAATTCATAAAGATTCATAAAATGTGAATAGAATAGAATGTGTAAAATAAAATAAAATCTTGTTAAACCTGATAGGACTTTAAGCAGACTCTGTGTTTGTGACATTTGTATTTAAATGTATGTGTAACCTTGTGTCTGAATGGTCAGTTTTTATGAAATCTGCATGTTTCCAAGCCCTGCAGACTTGGTTCAAATGAAACTGTTTATCAGCACCATTGTATCTCATGACTGTGTTTTGTTTTCCAGGGTTCTTTATGGAAATAAGATTACAGATCTGCCTCGAGGTGTTTTTGATGGATTGATTGCATTAGAGTTACTGTAAGTACAGAAAAGCTTATGTCACTGCAAAATTACCACCCACATATGAAAAATGTCACAGTGTCACAGTGCTTAATGGTCCGTGAATAAAATAGCACTGAAATAGCAACATCCAGACAGTCTTTGTAATGTCTGAGATGTCTGTCTTTCTCTCTTTCAGACTATTAAATGCCAATAAAATCCACTGTGTTCGCGTCAACGTCTTCCAGGACCTTGAGAACCTGTCTCTATTGTCTCTGTACGACAATAAGATCCAGACTCTAGCCAAAGGCACATTTACTCCACTGAAATCCATCCAGACTCTGTAAGAGACGTTATATAATAAACAATTGATATGGGCATTTACTGTAATCAAGACGTTTTATTGTTGGCTTTCTTCCAGTCACTTAGCTCAGAACCCGTTCGTCTGTGATTGTGGTTTGAAGTGGCTGGCGGACTTTTTGCGCTCCAACCCGATTGAGACCAGCGGCGCACGATGCTCCAGTCCTCGACGGCTCGCCAACAAACGCATCAGTCAGATCAAGAGCAAGAAGTTCCGCTGTTCGGGTAGAATACACAAACGCACTGTGCAATTATTGGCATACATTTATTTATTAAAAAGTATGCACATAAGCTTTAATTGGGACTTTTGTGCACAATTTCAGGTAATTGTGTCGTAATTGTTTTTTCGAGAAACACACTAGTAGGTTTCCTGAATGAATCAAATCAGTTGAGTGAATGATTTAGTGATTCACTCATAAGAGAAAGTTATTTGTTTTGTCCCTGAATAAATCAATGTTTTTCAACAAGTCAGTTAAATTAATGATTCAATGACTCACTCATATAGACAGTCAGTTGTTTCATTTCTGAATGAATCAGTGTTTTCGAATAAATCAGTTGACTGAATGATTTAGTGATTCACTCATAAGAGAAAGTTATTTGTTTTGTCCCTGAATAAATCAATGTTTTTCAACAAGTCAGTTAAATGAATGATTCAATGACTCACTCATATAGACAGTCAGTTGTTTCAGTTCTGAATGAATCAGTGTTTTCAAATAAATCAGGTGAGTGAATGATTTAATGATTCATTCATAAAGACAGTCATGGCTTCATTCCAGAATGAATCAGTGTTGTTGAATAAATCCTTTGAATGAATTATTTACTGATTCGCTCCTCAAGACAGCTAATTGTTTAGTTGCTGAATGAATCTGTGTTTTTGTACAAAAAAGCTGAATGAATGATTCAGTGACTCAGTCATATAGACAGTCATTTGTTTAATTCCTGAATGAATCAGTGTTATTGAACAAATTGAATGATTTAATGATTCACTCATAAAAGCAGTCACTGGTTTCATTCAGTTTTTTTTAACGAATCATTTGAATCGAGTGAATAACTCAACGATTTGTTAATAAACAGTCAATTGTGTAGTTTCTGAATAAAACAGCACGTTGAACAAATTGGTTAAGTGAATGATTTAATGACATTTTCGTTCCTTAATGAATCAGTGTTTATGAACAAATCAGTTGAAAGAATGCTTCAGTGACTCACTCATATAGACAGTCACTTGTTTAGTTCATAAATTAATCAGTATTATTGAACAAATCTTTGTATTAATCAGTATTATTAAACCAATCGGTGAGTGATGTGAGTTGAGTTAATACCAGTATATTCGAGAAAATCTTTGGTTCTAGTTTTAGGTCTCAAATTTAGATCTTTGCTGGCTCCATGTATATCTACACTTTCATAGAAGCTGTATTTTCTGTTTACTTGCATGTGTTGCCATAGCAGCCAAGGAACAGTACCACATTCCAGGTAAGTTGTTTATATCTTTTAAGTATCTCATTGAACCTGTTTTTTATATGACTTGAAATAGTATGTGATGCAAACTGAATAATGGCCCATTTATACTCTCCTTTGATTAATGGTGATTCTCTGAAAGCATCTTTATATTTGTCTCAGGCACAGAAGACACGCGTTTGAATAAGGACTGTAACAGCAAGCCTGTTTGTCCACCCAAATGCCGCTGTGAAGCTACTGTGGTGGACTGCTCAAATTTACGCCTAACCAAGTTCCCAGAGCACCTTCCGCTTTCTACAACTGAACTGTAAGATGATATACACATACAACAATTACAATATGGCTCTTATCCAAAATTTAGTGAGCTGCCTTTGTAGGGAGTATTTTAAGGCATCAAGTGTGTGTGCTCTCAATAAGAAGACTGTTTCTTAAAGCAGACTGCATAATTGCGATACCTTCTTTTGGCCATTTCTCCTGTGTGAAATGTCAATACCAGAATGCATTGCGACAAGCTCAGTGAAAAAATCCATCCAAGATGGCGGATGAAGCAACAGAAAAGTTGATGTTAATCTATTCTTTTTTAGTAACAGTTTGATAAAAATAGTTTTGTGCTGCTTATAGTATTATAGTAGAACATCGTTAGCTTAGCAACATGCTAGCATTGTTTATTTCATTGTCTTTATTGCATTCTTTCAGACGTCTCAATAACAATGACTTGTCCATCCTGGAGGCAACAGGACTCTTTCGGTCCCTCACACATCTCAAGAAAATGTGAGACTGACATTTATGCTTTACATATTATGATGAAACAGTGTCAAAATACACTGTATTACTTAACGTTGAGCTGAAGTGGTCAATAAACCAGTTTATGGTGCATTTCTCTCACAGAAACCTTAGCAACAATAAAATCACTGAGATTGAGGATGGAGCTTTTGACGGTGCGTCATCTGTGGTTGAACTTCACGTGACAGCCAACCACCTGGTGTCCATACGTGGAGGAATGTTCCGGGGAATGGACAGATTACGCATGCTGCAAGTGTCCTTTTCACCATCATTTCTGCCACAGCATTTCTAGTACTCTGAGAAGCATGCTTGTTGTATAACTAGTTGTGGTTTTACATAATTAAAACCGTTTCAAGTAATTTGTAAGTCTTTAGTTGTTCTACTATTCAGTTGGTTGGGTTGGTTGACTGATTGACATAGGATGACTGAGTTATTGGTTGATTGATTATTGGATTGGTTAATTGGCCAAATGATTGGTAGTGTGACAATGACTGGTTGGTTGTTGGTTGGTTGATTGATTGATTAGTTGGTTAACTGATGGAATGGTAGTGTAATGGTAGTATGCCTAATTGACTGATAGGATTACTGATTTGTTGGTTTATTGGTTGATTAATAGATTGGTTGATTGACTGATTGATTGTTAGTATGATCGATTGATTGGTTGGTTGGCTAACTGATTGATTGGTAGTATGAGTGATTGATAGGATGACTGATTGATTGGCTGGTTGAATGACTGTCTGATTGGTTGTTTAAGAGATTGGCTGGTTGACTGATTGATTATTTGGTAATGTGATGTGTAGTACGAGTGATTGACTGGTAGGATTTCTGATTGGCTGGTTGTTTGATTAACAGATTGGTTGATTGATTGATTGATTGATTGATTGATTGATTGATTGATTGATTGATTGATTGATTGATTGATTGATTGATTGATTGATTGGATGGATGGATGACTGACTAATGGTTAATAGATTGGTTGGTTGTTTGACTGATTAGTTGGTTGGATGGATGACTGATTGATTGGTAGTATGAGTGATTGGTAGGGTGACTGATTGATTGGTTGGTTGATTAACAGATTAGTTGGTTGAATGACTGATTGGTTGGTTAATAGATTGTTTGATTAGTCGGTTAACTGATTGACTTGTAGTATGAGTGAATGACTGACATGACTGGTGGTTGATTGGTTGGTTGGTTGAATAACAGATTGGTAGGTTGACTGATTGATTAGTTGTTTAACAGGTTGATTGGTAGTATTAGTGATTGATAGGATGACTGACTGATTGATTGATTGATTGGTTGGTTGATTAACAGATTGGTTGGTTGACTGACCGACTGATTGATTGATTGGTTGGTTGATTAACAGATTGGTTGGTTGACTGACCGACTGATTGATTGGTTGGTTGGATGACTGGTCTGTTAATAAATACATTTTTGTCCCAATTTATACTGGACTAATTAATGCATTCAGGGCTCAACAGGAAGGATTTTCTGAATTTTCATTTTTCAAATATAGACATTTTCATTTATATATTCACTGATAAAAATATTTCTTATATTTTAAATTAAATATTAGTTTATGTTTTGTGTTAAAGATGTGTAAATTTACAGCTGTTAAAAAAACTAACAAACAAACAATGGTATACAACAATGGTACAATATATCAGAAAACTCAAGTTTAAAAGAATGATCCTTCTTTTTGTTCCACGCTGGTACTGAATGAATTCTCACAACAGTCCATGATGTTCATATATATTGTGGTGAAGCTGTTCATTTATTTAAATGTATCATTATCTTTAAATGTATCACTGCAGGATTGTGCAAATGCATCATTACTCAAGAACAGTCAAAGCAAGCTCAGCCATTTTCATAGTTCCACACAGTCACCCTGAAGCCCTGAAACCTTTGTTCTGTCTTTGTTAGGATGCTGAGGAATAATCGCGTCCGTTGCATCCACAACAGCAGCTTCGCAGGCCTGCAGAACGTACGTCTGCTCTCGCTCTATGACAACCAGCTTACCACCATCATGCCTGGAGCCTTCTACACGCTGCCAAACCTCTCCACCCTGTAAACGCCTTTAGTTCTCGCTTCCTATTATTAATGTGTCTGATCTGAATGTGTTAACTCTGTTTAATCTTAATGGTCTTTTTCAGAAACCTTCTGGCAAACCCTTTTAACTGCGATTGTCGTCTGTCCTGGTTGGGCGAGTGGCTGCGATCTCGGCAGATCGTGACGGGAAACCCTCGCTGTCAGAACCCAGCCTTCCTCAGAGAGATCCCACTGCAGGACGTGGCAAAGCCGGACTTCCTCTGTGACAAGGGTAAATGAGGCTTTCAGGTTTTTCACTGTCCTACATCTTCATCATTTGGAAGGCCGAAACATACTCTACTCAAATATGTGAAGGCAGATGCTTCTAGCTACGCAAGTTTGATTAAATGTGTTTTCCAGAACTCAATTTACAATAAAACACAGCACTGATTTAGTCTTCAACTTTATCGCCTGAGCTGCAAAAGGCATGTGATCAGCGACTATTTCAAGTTTCAAATAATACTACTAATAATGAACTTAAGAAAATTAAAGAAGAAATCTGTCTAGGTGCAGATTATTACAAATAAATTAATAAATGGTACCTTAATTTCTCTCTGAATTTGCTGAAGTAATTTATGTATTCAGGGCACAACAGTAAGGATTTTCTTATTTCCAACATTTTCTCTGGATCTAGAACAAAAAATGATCTAATTTTATTTATATATTTACTACTAATAATATATTGTTATATTTTAATATATTTACAAGTAATATTCAAATTTTTTTAATCAAATATTAAGTTTTTAATATTTTTACAGCTACTGTAAAACGGAACTGTGTAAATAAAACACTTTTACTGGAAAACAATGGTAGCCTCTATGATCCAGAACATTACTGATTAATTTGTACTGTAGTTTTCAACACATTTTTACTGATACTATCACAAGACTTATATTAAATAATGTTATTAAACTTATATTAAATAATTTATATATGTATATAAATAATCTCATCTATGAAAGTATGTTTTCGCCAATGGATATAAAATAATGTAATTGCGACTTTTTATCTCACATTTCGGACTTTTTCGCAATTCTGAAGTTCATAACTTGCTATTTGGAATTTTTTATTTTTTTGCAATTCTTAGTTTGTTTCTCGCAATTCGGTTTTTCGTTTCCGCCACAGAAAAAAAAATTAAAAAGGTAACTTTTTTAAAAAACGTTTTTTTCTCACAATTCAGACTTCTTTTCTTGCAAATCTGAGTTTACATCTCGCAGTTCTGAGAAAAAAAGTCATGAATGAATTGCAAGATATGAATGCAGAATTTAGATTTTATTTTCTCACAATTCCACATTTTCTTGCAATTCTAAGTTTATATCTCACAGTTCTGACTTTTTCACAGTTGTGAGTTTATAGCTCTCAATTTTGAGTTTTCTTGCAATTCACACTTTTTCTGGCAAATCTGAGTTCACAATCTCGCAGTTCTGAGAAAAAAGTCAGAATTGTAAGATATAAAGTTTTTTTTTCCCCGCAACAGAATAAAAATAAAAGAGGTAATTGCAACTTTTGATCTAACAAATCTGACTTTGCTTCTCAGAATTGTTCGATAATATCTCGCAATTTATTCTAAGAAAATAACGCAATTACTGTGAATTGTGAAAATCACAATGGCTTTTTGTTTTATTCCTTGGCATAGACAGGCTTCCAAACTCATCTGCTATCTATAATTTGTTATTGAATTTTATATTGGCTAATTATTCATCAAAGTCCTCAAATGTCATGCTTTCTGTGACTGTGTTTCTGAACATATCTCCTCCACACACGTTCAGCTCTGATTGAAGACGACGTGAGTTGTGTCCCTAAGCCGGCGTGTCCTGAGCAGTGCACGTGTCTGGATACCGTGGTGCGCTGCAGCAACAAGCACCTGTTGGCTTTACCCCGCGGCGTCCCACACAATGTCACTGAACTGTGAGTCACACGCGCTTATGCTAATGCTGCGGGATTCCTGTCTGCCTGTATTTGAGTGTCTGATGAACTCTCTCTCTGTCTGTCTCCATAGATACCTGGATGGGAATCTGTTTGTTGCGGTGCCTAAAGAGCTCTCAGCATTCAAACAGCTGCAGCTGGTGTGAGTGTCAGATCTGCCGTCTGTGTGTTAGATTCATATTCAGTTACATTCACTTTCATTGCTTTAATATATATATACCAGACCAGCAAATGAATATAAATAGTTGTATTTTAGGAAATAACATATAATAATAATAATAATAATAAATAATAATAATAATAATAGATTGTATGCAACATTTATTATATTGGTTAACAACAACAACAACAATAATAATAATAATAATTGTATGCAACATATATTATATTGGTTAACAACAACAACATCAATAATAATGATAATAAAAATTGTATGCAACATATATTATATTGGTTAACAACAACAACATCAATAATAATACTAATAGTAATCTGTTATTATTGTCGTATAATGTTTCACTTGATAATAGTACAAAAATGCTAAATTATAAAAATGAATACTAATACTAACAATAATTACTAAGAACAAATTTTCTGTATGTAATACAATTGTTGTAATAATTATTGCCAAATAATATTATAATATTACTATATTATATAATATACATTAATGATAATAATAAAATCTATTATTATAATTATTGTTGTTACATATAGTTATTAATAGAAAAAAATAATTATTAAAATATTATTCTATATAATATTGTATACATTAAAAATAATAATAATAATATTTTATTGCTAATGATTATTATTGTTGCTGTTGTTGTTATACATAATTAATAATATAATGTTGCAATATTCTATAGTATATTTTATTAATAATAATCTGTTATTATTATTGTATAATGTTTCACTTGGTGGAGTACAAAAAATGACATAATAAATTATATAATAATAACAACAGTAATAATGTTATTAATATCATAAAAATAAAAGATAATCATAGTAATAATAATAATTATTATTATGATAATAATGTATTATTATTATTATATTTAATAATTACAATTAATTTATAACAAAATTAATAATAGAAAAATATAATACATATAAATGTATAAAGAATAACAATATTATTAATATTACATATTATTATCATAATTGTTCTGTTGTTGTTGTTATAATATGTATAACTAAAAGATTTTGATATATTATATGACATATACAGTAAATAAAAAAAATCATTATTATTATTATAAAATGAAAGTACTTTTTTGTGCTTTATTTCAGTGACTTGAGCAACAATAAAATCAGTTTCTTGTCCAACTCATCTTTTGCCAACATGAGTCAACTCAAAGTTGCTTTGCAACGATTTGTATCGTAAAAAGCGCTATACAAATACACTTGAATTTCATTTATAAGCCTTGTAACTAGAGGAGCAGTCAAATGTCTCACTAGAGGGTTGACAAAGTATTTCACAATACAAGTGAGGGTATTTGTTCCAAAACATGTATACTCAAAACAAGTCCACACACACACACACACACACACACACACACACACACACACACACTTCCATTAACTGCTGCTAACTCTGAATGTGTTTATAATCGTCTGTCGTGTGTTGTGGTGTTTTACAGTATCTTAAGTTATAATGCGCTGCGCTGTATTCCTCCTCTGGTGAAAAGTATATATATATATTAGGGCTGCATGATTATGACAACAATCATAATTGTTGATTATTCCCTTGAAATTGTAATTGTGATTATTAATTACCATTATCACAGTTTACATTGAATGATGTTTATACCATTGTTTGAAGAAACTTCATGCCATAATTTTAGATGAAAATAAACGAGCGGAAAACACTCAAACTGAAAAACTTTTAGTGCTTTTCTATAAAATTTTTTGAAATTAAGCCTCAAATGTCAACTATACATTTGATTGGTTTCTCCTTTAAATAATACAAAAAATATGCATGGAATTATAACGTTATACTAAAACTACAATTAAAATAATGGAAAAACTAAGATAATCTGTAGAAAGAAAAAAAAACACACGCACTAACATAATGATTAATTGCTGCTTTGAACAATTACGTAATTGTGGCAACCGTAATTGTAATCGCGATTAGAAATTAGATTAATTGTGCAGCCCTAATATATATATATATATAATTAAACGTATTTTCTCGTCATGGTAGTATGTGTTGTACTGTATATTATTCTACTTATAATTACTGTATTGCAGCAATGAATCGAATGAAAATCGCCATTGAGAGCAGTGTTATTTTGGTATCATGCACTATTATAGTATTTATTAATATTTTGAATTAGCTTTTCTTTATATATTTTAAGTTATCGTTTTAAATTTATATTAAAGTTTTAGCAATTTTGATATGTGTTGTTGTAAATCTTATTTTTCATCTAATAGTTATATTTACATTTAGCTGTTTATCAATTCCAAAAACAATTGTAATAGTTTTAGTTTTAGTTGACGATAACAACGCTGATTGAGAATAATGAAAATGACATTAAAAAACTTAAAAGTAAAACATACGGATGGATTACAGTAATGAGAAAACGTAATTGTGACGACAGTATCATGAAAATAATTCTATTATGATCATATTAATAATATGAATAAAAAAACTACTATATATTATAATCATTTTTGTTGTTGTCGTTATTTGTAATAATAGAATATTGTGATAGCACTTTTGAAAAATAGAAGTACTGTAGGTTGTATATTGTTCTTCGTATTATTATTATTATCATTGAAAATAAGCCAAAATCTCTCTCTCTCTCTAATCTTAATCAAATTTAAAATGGACAAAAATGGAGATAAATGTTAAGAAATTAATGATAAATGAAAAATAAAATTAATTTTAAAATGTATTAAAATAAATGATAAAGAATAGAAAGGTGTAAATAAATGGACATAAATTGATTGCAATCATGTAAGAGAAATTGTTGAATTCACAAATGTAATGAGAGTGGAGTGCTTCTACAGTAGATGTACTGCACCTTTAAAACTGTGTCAATATGTCAAAATTGTCATTTTGGATGGGATGTGAATGCAGGAATGTACTGTCAAACAAATACTCGTCATGTCGGTTACCTCATTTGCGTCTCATATGATCATCCGTATGGGTTTTCTGCCTTCATCAAGGGCGATCGGCGCAAACCCGCTGTACTGTGACTGTCGCCTGCGCTGGCTCTGTGACTGGGTGAAAAGCGGCTACAAGGAGCCCGGTATCGCCCGCTGCGCCGGGCCGCAGGGTGTGGAGGGAAAACTGCTGCTCACAACGCCAGGCAATACCTTCCAGTGCACAGGTGCGTGACAGAGATCACCAGCTCAGAAAAAAAGGCCGTTTCCTTTGAGGATTCAGCTTGAGAGTCTGCTCTCCCTCAGGTCCTGTGGATCCGTCCGTGTCTGAGAAATGCAGCCCGTGTTCGTCGAACCCCTGCCAGAATCAAGGCCTGTGCCACAGCGACCCAGTACACCAGTACAAGTGCAGCTGTCCGCAGGGTCACAAGGTCCTGAACATCCTTTACTGAGCATACCGCTACAAACATTACAGGTTCAATACACGGACACAACTGTTTATGTGACATAATTATAGCAATAATAGTTCACACTAAAAATGAAAATATGCTGAAAATGTGCTCACCCTCAGGCCATCCAAGATGTAGATGAGTTTGTTTCTTCACCAGATTTGGAGAAATGTAGCATTGCATCACTTGCTCACCAATGGATGTGGATGGGTGCCGTCAGAATGAGAGTCCAAACAGCTGATAAAAAAATCACAATAATCCACAAGTAATCCACACCACTCCAGTCCATCAGTTAACATCCTGAGAAGCGAAAAGCTGCGTGTTTGTAAGAAACAAATCCATCAAGACACTTTAAACCGTCGCTTCCGGCTAAAATATAAGTCCTCTATTCATAATAATGCTTAATCCAGTGAAAAAGTGGTCTGGTCTGAATCAGGAGAGAAATCTGCACTTGACAAAGTCATAAAAGGCTTTCTTAATACAAAATTTTTATTTTTTATTTCAAATAACAAAAATGTTTTTAATAGTTCTAATTTTTGTTTTTTTGGACATAGTACTATGGTAATACCATGTGTTTTTGGGCTTTTGCCAGAGTAGCACATCACATTCTAGAAGTAAAATAAATTATGAACTGCATTTCATGTTGATACAAAATAAAGCTGCTTGAAAAAAAATTATACAAATAAAAAATACACACAGTAAATATTAAAAAAAGAAAGTCCAATTAAGAGTAGCTGCGTGTTTGTAAGAAACAAATCCATCAAGACACTTTAAACCGTCGCTTCCGGCTAAAATATAAGTCCTCTATTCATAATAATGCTTAATCCAGTGAAAAAGTGGTCTGGTCTGAATCAGGAGAGAAATCTGCACAGATCAAGCACCGTTTACGAGCCAAAACGGTTCTGAACAGATATTGTGATGTTTTTAGCAGCTGTTTGGACTCATGAATGAGTGAATGGGTGCCAGTGAAGAAACAAGCTCATCTACATCCCGGATGGCCTGAGAGTGAACCATCAGCAAATTTTGGGGTGAACTGCTTCTTTAAGTGTAAGTTTACGTGACAAGCCATTTCAGCGGAATGAAGATAAAAATGTTAAAACTCTAAATTAGTTCTATTAACACATTTGCATTCTTTGTTAGTATTATTTAAGTATGAATAATATACTTTTTTAGTATTTATAAAAATGTTTATGTAGTTTGTATTTTCAGTTTGTTTTGGTAATTTTAGTATGTGAAAATATATTCATATATGAACTGCATTTCATGTTGATACAAAATAAAGCTGCTTGAAAAAAAATTATACAAATAAAAAATACACACAGTAAATATTAAAAAAAGAAAGTCCAATTAAGAGTTAACTAACTATTATTTGTTTACTTTTGTGGTATTTATGCATATTCATATTTTTTGTTTTCATTTTATTCTAGCTCACGTTTTAGTGCTTTTGTCATTTTTATTCGTTTTTTAATTTTTTGTTTCTTTTCAATTTACTTTTATTTCATTTTTAGTCATTTTAGTACTTCAACTTGGGTTAGAAAAAGACAACATTTCAAAATTGTACGTTTAAAAGTTTTTAGTTTGCCATCAATTATTTATTTTTTTATTTTATTTTATTTAGTTTTATGTCATTTATTATTTATTTTCATTTTGACCACATACAGCCGGTAAACCCGACCCTCAGGAAAATCAGAAACTCACATCCAGAAGACTTCTCAAATCTATTAAACATCTCGAATAAGACACTTTTTGTAGAACATAAGCACTAAAACCACACCCTGCCCCACATGAAGCCATTCCCTCCGTAGGCGTACAGTAGGACTGTACAGTGAACCGTTTAAACCGTCCGAAGTACATTTCAGAATGATTTTTTGAACGTGCTTCTGAAGAGCATTCGTTTAAAGGCCTCTCTGCTGGTATTTCTAGGGGAGGAACTGTGAGGTTTCTGTCAGCGCTTGTGAAGGCAATCCATGTGTGAACGGAGGAACCTGTCACAACGACGAGGCTAGAAAAGGCTTCAGGTGCGAACACACACCTTACTGAAGCTGAAAACTAGAAACCGCAGCAATAAATGTGATGAAGCTGGCTTGGTCTGTCTGCAGCTGCTGGTGTCCTGTGGGCTTCGCCGGTCAGTTCTGTGAGGTGGATGTTGATGATTGTGTGGAGAACGAGTGTGAGAATGGCACCATCTGTGTGGATGGAGTGGGAAACTACAGCTGTGTCTGTCCGCACCCCTTCTCAGGTCAGTATTAACATTGATTCATAAGAGACGACTGGTTTATGTGGAGTGTTACGGTGTTTTTTCTGTTGATGTGCGTGACAGGCCAGAAGTGTGAAGAGTACGAGGAGGATCTGTGTTATCCGGGTCAGAATCCCTGTCATCACGGATCCACCTGCATACCCACCGTCACGGGACCCAAGTGAGTACAAGACGTGCTGCTGCTGTGGTCAGCTGCTATTTCACTGCTGTGTTGCTTAAGCCAATAAGACATCTTCATTTCTTCATCGTCATTATAAATACAGTAAGTAGTTTGGTCATAATTCACATGGTTGCAGATTGGTTCTGATGTGGTTGCAACTAGATAGGAAAAACTAATTATAAAATGCATATTATAAAAAAAACCACATTTAATATAAAATATTTAAATAAAAATAATAAATGAATTAACTATATATATATATATATACTACCACTACCATTTAAAGGTTTTGGGTCAGTGAGATTTTTTAATGTTTCTGAAAGTCTCTTTTGCTCACCAAGTCTGCATTTATTTGAAATACAAACCTTTTATAATATTATAAAATTATTTACCGTCACTTCTGAACAATTTATTGCATTCTTGCTGAGAAAAAAATAGTAATTTCTTAAAAAAAATAAATAAATCTAACTTACACCAAACATTTGAAAGGTAGTGTGTTTAAATATTTTATATGAAATATAAATAAAATATAAAAGGTATTTATTATTTAAATTAAATAAAAATGTTACTTAAAAATAAAGTTGTTGTATAATATTTTATATAAAATATTTTTATTTTATATTAACCATCACAAAATATTATAAATATTAAATACTATTAATATAAATATAAAAATATTAATATTAACATTACAAACAGTACAGTAAATCATGTGGTACAACATATGTATG
>NW_015557276.1:57743-68373 GCF_001515605.1 Sinocyclocheilus anshuiensis | reverse complement strand
TTTACATAATATGTGTGTGTACTGTGTATATTTATTATGTGTATATAAATACACACATACATGTACATATTTAAGAAAAATATGTTATGTTTATATATTAAATATATTTATATATATTATAAAATATTATAATATAAATATATAAATGTATATACATGTAAATATTTTCAAATATATATACTGTATGTGTGTGTATTTATGTGTACACAAATATATATATATATATGTGTGTGTGTGTGTGCATGTATAATATCAGGTATTTAGGAGAATAAAATAAATAGCGTTTCATCTACATTTAAAGGGAATAGAACATGTTTCTGATGAAGAAAAATGCATCTAACTTTGAAAAAACCTTGTTCTTTCACCTGATGAATTTTGCTGGTCTGAATGGCTCCATAGGAATGTCGTTTCTATTCACTATCCTGTTTATGGCAAATATTTGCTGTCGGTGTGAATAGGCCTTTCAGCTGAAAAGCGACATTTAAAGTCATTCAAATAATGAAATAAAGGACATCTCTGAGCTTTAATGAGAGCGGTGTTTGTGTTTAGATGCATCTGTCCGCCGGGGTTTGTGGGTGACGACTGCAGTGTAGATTATAATGAATGTGAGGGACATTACTGTCAGAACGGAGCGCGCTGTGTGGATCATGTGGCGGGATACACATGCGTCTGTCCTCAGGGCTACAGGTGAGTCAGTGCCCCGATAGATTCAACTCAAGTCAATTTAATTGTCATGGTTATTTAATATGAAAGCCTAATATAATATATATTAGACTTGAAACATACTAATGTGATTCTATATAGAATAAAAAAAATTGTAATATAAAGTAGCATTAAAATGTTTTAAAATGAAAATGTTTTATATATAACAAAAATGAAAGAAATAAGAAAGAAAATATTTAATTTAAGAAATAAAATATTTAATTATAAAATAATGTTAAAAATGTTTTCACATGACTCCATGTTTATTTTTCCCTGTAAAAAAATATAAAGTAGTCCTGCCTATTCATATCTGTCAATGACATGACACTAATTTATTATATGAATTAATAAAACAAAATACATTAAAATGCAGTCAATACATACAATGACTTAAATACACCTCTTTAATGATGAATGTTTTTCATTTTTGAATTAAAATTTCATTTTGATATTTTCTTGTGGTGCTTATGTAGTTTAATCTTTTAATATTATTTGTATTTTGTTAAAATATTATATTATTTTATATGTCTATATTCATCTTATTTATATTGCAATACTATAATAATATATATTATACAATATTAGAAATGGATTTTTGTAGTTTGATTAACTTTTTTTGGAATAAAACACAATTATTTTGAAGGTATAATTTATTTATAATATGTATATTATTCTGTTATATATTATAAAATATTATAAATATTAATTCATGTTAATATAAAAAAAACAACAACTTAATATCAATATAAAAACGGTCCACTAAATCAAAGTCATGTGGTACAACTAACATGCAGGGGAAAAAAAGCTAAATAAATAAATTACAACAACAACAATTAAAATATTGATATTCTGATCAGATCTGCACTAATAATAATAATAATAATAATAATTTGACCTTAAATGGTATTAATTAAATTATAAAATAAATAATAATTTTACCTTTTTAATGACGAGTAAGATTAGCTAGTGAAATGTCAGGTGGTGCGACTCCCCAAAAACTTAATGATGAATTAATAATTCATGATATTTGTAAAATATACTGTTTTACATTGAAAAATGTATTTAAAGATAAATGATTACATTTGAACACTTGTGCTGAAGGTGTAAGTAAAGTATGCGTTTTACTCTATGATTACACCACAAGACATTTTTAGAGTATATAAATGTAATCTTTTATTTAAAAGTGTTTGAAAACCATATGAAACCAACATTATCACAAAGAGCACATTTTTAAGAACGAGATTAGTCTTTTCTTTATTGCGGACGGACACTGTTGTATGTCACCTGTGCAGTGTTGTGCTGTTTGTGAGCGTATGGTGTTTTGTGGCAGCGGTCGGCTGTGTGAAGCTCCGGCGGCCTGTGAGTCGTTGCTCTGCGAGAACAGCGCCCCCTGTGTCGAGACTGGAGGTACTGCAGCCTGCCAGTGTCTACCGGGGTTCGGGGGGCCGCACTGTGAAAAGCTCCTCAGCGTCAACTTCATCGACAGAGACTCTTACCTGCTGCTCAACGACGTCAAAAACTGGCCGCAGACCAACATCACGCTTCAGGTGTGGTTCATTCAACAACGAAGGAATCATTCAATCACTGTTTCAGCAGGCCAGTAAAAGAAAGGAATGAATGACTAAATGAACGTCTCAGACAGTCTATCAAGTCCACCTTTCCCACCCTGAATTTTTAACTTTGACGTTGTCATGACAACAGCATTTATTCTCTTGGTTGTCAAGGACAATTAACAATCAAATTTGGAGCGTGTGATGCGTGTCCTGTAATTGTGATGTGCGTAAATGACACAAAATAAATATGTACATAAATATGGCAAATATTTGCAAATAAATAAATAGTGCAGCTATATGCAAATCAATAAATATATGCTAATAAATAAATAAATAATGTTGTCAAATTGTTATATATTAAAAGAGATATTATTTACAGTATCTAGAAAGTTTTTTTTTCTCTCTTTCTCTACATGTGGCTGCACATATGTGAACTATTACTCGCATTAAGCCACCAAACATGCGTATTAATGTTGTTATAAGCACTCTTTAATTTATGATAATACGAGAGAGACAAAGACCTTCACCATATGCCCAAAATATAAAAGGGAAAACAGCTCCTTAATGAAATAATTTCGGTCCAAGCATATGCTTCAGATTCATTTTCATTTTCCCTGACCTTGACACGCGAAACATATGCTAAACGAGAAAATATAAATGTAACTTTAACAGCCATATGTCAGAGTAATTGTCATATTTTTTATGTTTCTACTATTGTAAGATGCAAGGATGCAATATAAAGGATAGAGTGAAACACACAAGACATACTAAACACTCATTTACATCTGCGTTGCACTAATATGTATTACGGAAAGCACAAAATAAATAACCACTAGTATATATGTATATATATATATATTAGTACCACATGGTCAATATAAAAGAAAGATGTTTAATATTAAACAATATAAATAATTGTATTTTTAAGTAACTTTTTTAAAATGTATATACATAATATATAATTTTTATATTTTATATGAAATAATTAAACATGCTATCATTCAAAAGATTATTTTTTTCAAAAGAAATTAACAACTTTATCATCAAGGATGCATTAAATTGATCAAAAGTGACAGTCAAGACTGTTATAATGTTACAAATAAATAAATAAATAAATATAATTACTAATATATTGCATATTATATATTAGCCACCAATGTATATATTAGTACCACATGGTTAATGTGAATAACTTTATTATCAATAATTTTTTATACATAATATAGAAATACTTTTAATATTTTATATAAAATATTTAACCACACTATTGTTTAAAAGTTTGGGATCAGCAAGATTTTTTTAAAGAAAATTGTATTCAGCAAGGAAGCACTGAATTGATCAAAGTTGACTGTAAAGAAACATATAATATTATAAAAGATTTCTATTTCAAATAAATTATTTTCTTTTGAACTTTCTATTCATCAAAGAAAAAGTTTCCACAGAAACTCTAACCAGCACAACTGTTTTTAACATCAATAATAATAAGTGTTTCTTGAGCAGCAAATCAGCATATTAGAATGATTTCTGAAGATCATGTGACACTGAAGACTGGAGTAATGATGCTGAAAATTCAGCTTTGATCATGGAAATATATTACATTTGAACAGATATTCACATAGAAAACTGCTGTTTTAAACTGCAATATTATTTCATAATTTTACACTATTTTTTCTGTATTTCTGATCAAATAAATGCAGGCTTGGTTGAGCATA
Organism: Sinocyclocheilus anshuiensis; assembly: GCF_001515605.1. NCBI lineage: Eukaryota > Metazoa > Chordata > Actinopteri > Cypriniformes > Cyprinidae > Sinocyclocheilus > Sinocyclocheilus anshuiensis. The sequence goes on along the minus strand of NW_015557276.1, from coordinate 64,406 downwards.
ATGTTAAAAATCTCAAACATTTGAATAATACTGTTGCGTTTGGTGTCAGCCTTGTATCTTTATTGCACTGCCGTGCTTATTAAACTTCCTTTCAGGTCTCCACAGCTGAAGAAAATGGGATTCTTCTCTACAACGGCGTCAGTTACCACATGGCTGTAGAGTTACACGACGGCCGTGTCAAAGTGACCTACGACGCAGGGAATCAGCCGGGAAGCACCATTTACAGGTACATTAAAGATCACGCTCGTCTTTAACATGTACCTATACCTGCTCTGATTCACTGCCGGTTTCCTCAGTTCTGAAACAGTGAACGATGGACGCTTTCATACCGTCGAGCTGGTGACTTATGACCGGATGGTCAACCTTTCAGTGGACGGAGGGCTTCCTACGACTCTGGACAGCTCGGGACAAGTCCAGCCCCTCACCAGAGATGCCCCACTATACGTCGGGGGTACGATTTTCACCCATAATCGTGATTAATGATCCTACTTGTCTGCAGCTATCTCTAAATGTGTGTTTTTCTCATCAGGTATGCCTGAAAACGCCCAGTCGCTGTCTTTCAACCAGTGGCCGCCTCTCAACGGATCCAGTTTTCAGGGCTGCATACGAAACCTCTACATCAATAACGAGCTGCAGGACTTCAGGCGCACGCAGATGAAGCCGGGAGTGGTGCCGGGCTGCCGGGCCTGTCAGGAGCTGCGCTGTGAGAACGGACTGTGTCAGCCGGACCCCGCCGCCGGGCCTGTGTGCCGCTGTCAGCCGGGATGGGCCGGCAAACACTGCGATCAGGCCCTGCTGGCAGCCGCTACCAACCCCTGCCAGAAAAACAAGTGCGTACCTGTGTGTTCACGGTACATGTTCCAAATTAAAAGACAAAAAAATGTTTGTGACGGTTATTTAATATGAAAGCCTAATATAAACGATAAATTATAGACTTTAAATATACTGATGTAACATCAAATATTTCATATCAATTATTGAAAAAAAAAAAAGTTTATCATACAATATGTTAAAAATGTTTTAAAATAAAAATATAGCTTCAAATATTTTTTTGAGATAAAATAAAAATCTTATATATTTTAGATAAAACATAATATTTTCATTTTATATATTAGGCTTTTATATTATATAACCATGTGATAATGCCAATTGAATGTTTCTATATAAATCATAACGTGTATATTTTTTATCAAATATATAACATTTTAATTTTGTCTATGAAAATATTATATTTTTGTTTAAAAAATACAAACACATATATAATATAATATAATATAATATAATATAATATAATATAATATAAAGGTTGTAAATAAAAATGTTGGTAAAGGTTATATTGACAAAAAAGTTTTTTTATATATTTAAAAAATATATACAAAACAAATTATGTATATATTATATAATATTTAATACTTTTAGATAACATAATATTTTCATTTTATATATTAGGCTTTTATATTATATAACCATGTGATAATGCCAATTGAATGTTTCTATATAAATCATAACGTGTATATTTTTTATCAAATATATAACATTTTAATTTTGTCTATGAAAATATTATATTTTTGTTTAAAAAATACAAACACATATATAATATAATATAATATAATATAATATAATATAATATAAAGGTTGTAAATAAAAATGTTGGTAAAGGTTATATTGACAAAAAAGTTTTTTATATATTTAAAAAATATATACAAAACAAATTATGTATATATTATATAATATTTAATACAAAATATTAAATGAACATTACCACATGTTTATGTAGTATAAAGGCCAATGTAAAAAAAATGTTTTTATATAAAAATATCATATAGCTAAAATATTTCATACATTTTTTTTTTACAGATAAAATAAAATGTTACATATAATATGAAATAATATACATATTTTCCTACATTTTTTGTACATACATTTATGCATAGAGCAGACGTTTTTTTTCCAAAGTGACTTACATTGCATTCAAGATATTCATTTTGTCAAGTTCATGCATTCCCTGAGAGCTGAACCCATGACTTTGGTGTAGTAATTTAATTTCATAATATAAAAGCATTACTATCCTGGCAAAATATTCCATTAATGTGACACAAACCACTAGTGTACCACAAACCCCTACTTACACCGTTTATAAACATAGTCTTTCTCTTCCTGTGAGGTGTGTTCACGGCACCTGTGTCCCAGTCGACCTGCAGTTGTATCGCTGCGAGTGTGCGGACGGTTTCCAGGGGCCCCTGTGCGCTCAAGAGGACGTGTCCTCGGGCCCCTGTGTGGCGCTGTCATGCCAGCACGGCTTCTGCGAGGTATCACCGACGGGACAGGCGCAGTGCGTTTGTGACAGCGGCTATAGCGGCCAGTTATGCGACACAGGTAAACAATGCTCACTGCCATAGCAAACGACTATCCTAACGCCATTATTTGAGTGTATGCTTTGCCTCCAGTGGCTCCGTGTCAGGGCGAGTCTGTACGGGACTTCCATGGCGTGCGACGCGGCGAGGTCCAGTGTCGCAGCACGCAGCCGCTGTCCTGGGTGGAGTGTCGCGGCGGCTGCAGGCCGGATTCGGGCTTCTGCTGCGGCGGCACCAGGGTGCGACGCAGACGCTACAGCTTCGAGTGCGACGACGGCAGTTCATTCACGCAGGACGTCGAAAAGACGGTCGAATGCGGCTGTGGAAAGTGTGTGTAGTCGTCAGAGACCACAGAAGACATTAAAAGAGAAAATAGTGTGCATTTGTATCTGTGGACCGTAACATCTGTGAGGTAGCTTGAAGAACTATTTAAGAAAAGATAACCCTTGCATGTGAATGATGAAATATGGGTATTTTGTGCTGTCAGATGAGGAATTATTAATGTTGAGAGTTAAAATCTAACAATTGGATCATAGATTTAAGAGTACAGTTTAACGGGCAGCATGTTATACAGGATTTATAGTATTTAATATAATTGTAAAATATTTGCTTAGCATTCATTTTGATTGTAATATATACGGTTTTTGATTTCCATATAGTATTTTTGTATGTTGAACACCGTGAAGAACTATTTAAGAAAAGATAACCCTTGCATGTGAATGATGAAATATGGGTATTTTGTGCTGTCAGATGAGGAATTATTAATGTTGAGAGTTAAAATCTAACAATTGGATCATAGATTTAAGAGTACAGTTTAACGGGCAGCATGTTATACAGGATTTATAGTATTTAATATAATTGTAAAATATTTGCTTAGCATTCATTTTGATTGTAATATATACGGTTTTTGATTTCCATATAGTATTTTTGTATGTTGAACACCGACATTGGTGATGTACATTTTTTACCTTTTAGTCTGTTTTCTACCCACAGTTGTTTGACAAAGTAGTTTAAGCAGCTTCTTTTCATTTAATGCCGCCTCATAAGTGTTTGGAAGTGTTTCTATTTATTTCATTAAAGGTTTTTGCCTCTTAAAAGGCTGGTTTTACCCTACAGTGTGTTTTAGTTTCTTAGGTCCTATGTGATTTCTACCGAGCCCCATGGTGATCAAAATAATAATAAAAAATATGAGATGGGAGAAAAAACTTCAGTGCTTTTGCATTCACTCACAAATCTATGTAAAGTAGATAAAATACAATTATAGGTAGGCCTATTGCGTTCCCCCGAAAAGCTTTACGTTCACTCACAAATACACTGAAATATAGTTTTTCTTCCCACCTCATATTTCAATCAGAAGTTTTGCGAGCGAAGGTACTGCATTCCCCCAAGAAACTTTGCGTTTTATCGCAAAATATTGACATGCTTTAGCAAAAACACATTGCGCTTCCCAGAGAAACTTGACGTTTTATTTCGCAAAAAACATTTGCGCTCTTTAGCAAGAATATTGTGTTTCCTTAAACTTTGTGTTCTCTTTCAAAACACTCAATTCTTTCTTTGCCTCCACTCACAACTCTGTAGCGTCCGTTTACAAAACTTTTGCAATTTCCCTGAGAAACTCAACATTTTCTCACAAAACATTTGCATTCTCTCACGAAAAGTATCCCAGCGAACATTTGGACGTTTAATGACCGTTGAAAAGACGTCCCTCCGACACGTCCCGTCATGGTTGAAAAATATATCCAAAATGAAAACTGAACCGACGTCTTCTGTCCGTGAATTACACGTCTTTTCTGCACGTCCCTGGACGTCTAAATGTGTCATCTTCTGGATGTTTATAAGATGTGTTGCTGCATAATTTAAGTATAAGCCTGCATATAAAATAATCACACACCCATTGTGCAACATCGTGAAAGGCACATCTGAATTTGACCAATGTTCTAAAAAGGTCCAAAATCGGTCCAGTCAGACCTGAACGTCTATAAAACGTTTTAATCACTGTGTATCACAAACAATAACACATTTGTGGACTAAGGTAAAAAGAAGAGTGTTCTAATTTACCACATATTTTATTACGTGTAAAGGACGTCAGTGGACGTTACTCACAACCTCTTAAAAACTACTTAGGGCACTTAATTTAATTATTGGAGTATTAACAAAGGTGTAAGCACAATTGCTTTTGCATATTTCATAGGAATTTCATAGAGGGTCGTGATGGACTATAAATGCACGTGTAAAGGACGTTAGTGGACGACGTCCTCTCACAACTGATTCACAACAGGGTATACATATTGTACTACACTTAGCTAAAAAAGTCAAGGTAACAATTATATATGCAACCCCAGATAACTGTAGAGATGCACAAACGTATCTGAATGCATTTTTAGGAAATGTTCTGTGTTACATATTTTTACCGATTTATGCCGTCCTACCGCGACTATTTTTGGCCAGGGACACGACGTTGCCGTCGGACCAATGTTTGCTGGGATGCGTTTCTTCGAAAAACTTTGCGTTCTATCACAAATACACTGAAATATAGCTTTTAGTCCTACCTCTTATTATATGGAGCCATTCCCAGATAGCACACATACGTCTGCCAGATGTCTGTTAAAGATCGCTTCATCTGGAAAGCATCTGCTGTGTACAAACATCTGCTAGACGTCTGTAAGATGTCAGTTTTACGTATTCTAAATCATAAACATCTTAAAGACATCTTCTAAACGTCTATTTGACATCTGATAGGAGACGTCCTATAGACGTATTGCAGATGAGCAAACACTCTAAAAAATACGTCTTGCAGATGTTAAATAGAGGTCTCCGTGGTGTGCGTGTGCTATCAGGGCTAATAGTTTTGATAGCGAACAAAGTTTTTCGGGGGGAACGCAAAAGATTTGTGAGTGAATGCAGAGTTTCTCGGGTGAAGCAAAAACATTGAAATATAATTGAAATAATTGACTATCGTCTATATATTTTATGCAAACATTTTTGAATGTTTTATTTGAAGCCATTCCCAACAACTTACAATGTCACTAATTCTTATTTCTGACAGGAATGCAAAATCAATCGGGAGTTAATGATATTTTGAACAGAATAACAAGACAAACCTGTATATTTTATCGCGTTTGCTTCCATTTATTTTTGATCAGTGCGATCGCTACACAACATACAACTTTTTACTCCAAAAGTGCACACATTGTGTATTCACACGTTTACCTCATATTTCTTTAAACAGAATATAACCATAATTTCTCAATGACCCGTAGAAAGACGACTCTTTGCCGATTTGTCAATATTGCGTGATCATAATTAAAACACATTACAGTGACTGCAAACTTCTGCGTTCTGTCTCATAATACAGTCATGCGTCAGTTTATTATACAATATCTGCATTTGGTCACAGTAGAGTGACCAAATGGATACATAGACCAGAAGGTCTAATCCCCCTCCCCCTACAAATCACACCCTGGTTTGAGGTATGATGAAATAAAATACTTCTCTAAATAAAACAACATAATACAAATAATCATGTCTCTATATACAATGTGAATTTATATGAATGTATTATTAATTTAATTAATATAATTTCTCATATTTTAAACCTCTAAACTGAGTGATAAATGTTGGGTTATTTAATATGAAAATAAACGTAATTTTTTGTTACATTAGATGTGTCTTATTTAACCATAACATATAGTTGCACACTAGCTGTCGCATTTCGCGCACTTTTTTACTGCCCGCGAACAGACACCGAAACCTCAACTCCTTTCAGCGCGTTCATTATTCAACTACTTTACCCTCTCAGCTTCATGTGAGGTGATATATCGTGTACCCTTATTCCCCATAGGGCTCGCCGTTTGTAATGCGCTTTCTTGCTGAACATGAACGCTGCTTTCGGACTGAATCTCCCTTGAGATGGGAAACATATGAAGTCCACTTTGCGGGGCGCTTACGGGCGAATCAAACACGTGTTACCGTGGAACAGAGAGTGTGTGCGCACTTCTAGTGCAGAGAAGAGAAATAAGCCGATTTAAAAATAAAAGTGACAAGACGACAGAACGCTCAGCAGGGGCTCCTTACTAAACCACAGGGAATTTGTCGGGAATAGGGTTGGGTCGTTCTTGAACGATTCGTTCGTTTTGAACGAATCTTTAATGTGACTCGGGAAGAACGAGTCGTATCGGGGAGTGATTCGTTCAGTCGCGCATGCGCAACATCCTATAGGTTCTGTACTGGAATTAGTCAAGTAGTTCACCTGGTTCGAGCCTTCGGGTTTTTCCGAGTCGTTCGTTCATCACGTGACAGCCCCATAAGC
>NW_015557276.1:24375-56987 GCF_001515605.1 Sinocyclocheilus anshuiensis | reverse complement strand
TTCATTTTGCTGAACGAGACTCAAAGGTCCGAGTCGGTAAAATGATCCGAACTTCCCATCACTAGTCGGGAAACGCGAACAAGCCGTCGGGGAAGGTGAGCTGCAAGCTTTTACGATATGCCACTCTATCATTTTTGTCATTTGTCAAATGTTTAATAATTACACATAAACCTGAATTTTTTTTGAAATTCTAAAGAAGTTTAATTTGTATAGACCTTAGGCAGCCCTTACCAAAAAGTAGTATACTTCAAGTTTATTTTAGTAAGTTACACAGTTTTGATGCTGTTTTATGTCTGATGATTGTGTTAGATTACATGTGGAAGCATCTGTTGTTTCGGTTTCTTCTTCACTTGTGTTTTTTGGAAATTCTGTACAGAAGATGTGTACTAGCGCCCTCTACAGTATAACAATGAAAACATGGATTCTAGGAACACAAGTATAGCTCAAATATATTTAGACTTTTTCTAAGTATAAGTCAAGTATACTTAAATGTAATTTTAAGTATATTTCTGAGAAGTACATAAAGCCCATTTCTGAGAAGTACATAAAAAGTAGACTAAAAGTATACTTTCCTATTTTTAGTTTAAAAGAAGTATACTAATAGCACACTTGAATAAACTTATTTTTCGTAAGGGAGGTTACACGCCATATTGAATTTTACAGATGAAAACGAAGCTGTGAGTGATAGACTTACGGTGCTCCCGAAATCGCGAAGGCTACTGTCTGAGTAGGTACTACATTTGAATTTGAATTTACTTCGTGACCGATAAAAAATGTATGTTCTATATAGTATAAATGACATCCGGACATACCATAGATATGTATAGTAGATGCCTCATTAGCGACTGTTACTATGGGTCGCTATTTAAGCTGTCCGCCATATTCCAAGGGTCAACTTGACATCATTCACCATAACAGTAACATAAGTTACCAATGTTTCAAAACTTGTAATATTGAGTTAATAGATTTAAAAACACAAACCAACACATTCTCACCTGTGAAAGGTTATCCCGTTTCTTCGGGAATTTAAATCCTGGCAGTTTTTACAACCATCGGCTGTGCAGGATTGTGGCATCTTCGAATTTTCATTGATTATTATGGTGAATGACGTCAAGTTGACTGTTAAAGATGGCGGAAGGTGCCTACATGCTTGGCACAGTCGAATGGGGCATCTACCTATACATATCTATGGGACATACTACATCCACCATGTTGTTACTGTCACATGACCTACCTGTGTCAGTTGCTTCGCTTCACTGCTGTTCATTAATCCTCTCCCGTGGCCTCATGGGATAGTAGTGTCGAATGCGCACTTCAGAATCTGGGCGGTATAGTAGGTCATCCGGGTACTTTTTGCCTACTGTTTTTAGAATACTATGAATTCGGGCATACTACTCGCCTCTCTTACTGTTTTTCGCCTATAGTAAGGAAGTATGTGATTTCGGACACAGGGTTACTGTCAATGGCGCGCACTGTATACATATCCCAGATAACAATTTTCACAACTTTCACAATGGTTTCATGGAGTTTTTATCTACTTAAAGTTTTTTTTTTTTTTTTTGTCAGCTGTACTATCTGTATGTTGTTAAACTACAGTGCAATGCATTTAACACACTCGTTTTAATTCCTGTCAAAAATTGATTAAAATACACCAGGTTCAGCACAAAACGGCTGAGTCTGAAATCACATTGTCTCAGAGTCGATACTTCTACACTGTCAGAAAAAAAGGTACGGTGAAGGTACAATTTTGTTCCTACCTAGGGGAACAAAACATATAACTGTACCTTTAAAGGTACATAATAGGTCCTTAAGGTACCCAAAGAGAGTCATGAAGGTACAATCAGATGTGAGAGGTACATTTTTGTACCTTTGAAATTTTACTTATTATTATTATTATTATTATATATATATATTTTTTAATTTAGGCCCAACTAAAATAACTTATGTCTACGTTTTTGTTTATTAATTTAATGTCAGTTTATGATAACATCAAAACATATCAATGGCTTTAAATGTTAAAAATATATATTTTCAAAGTATGTAAGAAAACTTTCTACAACCACTTTATACTTTTTTTTTAAGAAGCTGGATTAAATAAATTACCATGCGGAGTGGCAACAATCAATTATACCGAAGTAACTTATTCAAAATGTATCGTATTGCTTATGCAGACGTTATGGTTGTTGTCGCTTTGAGAATTTCCCTCGCTTCGCTTCAGTCATTCAGTTCTGAAGCGAGTGAATTTGCGGACCTGTTCTGACAGAACTTCGCATGAAATACAACGCAGAGTGTTTTTTGGAGTTTACAATTCTCAGGTAAATGCGGAATAATTTTATATATTATTATTTTTACACGTACGCCATGTTCTGTTGATTTTTGAGTCGGTGTCGTGTTCCCATGTGAAGCCCGCGAAAAGTTGTCTGGCTGGTGTACGTTAACTGTTAGCCTTCAGGATGGAGCTGAGGAGATGTGTAAATTACAGCTAATTTAATTGTGTAAAGACGTCACAGAAGAGGAGAGGACGGTGTTTTTGACGGTAAGTACGCTGTTACATGTTTAAAAGTCTTAAGATAATCGAGTGTTTTCTCGAGGATTTTCTTGGTGTGACTAACGTTATATTTACACAGCCTCTCATATTGTATTACTTTAATAACAACTAGCGCCAACTCTGCATATATTTGAAATGTTTATCATTGTAATTAGTGATTATGTAACGTTTTATATTTTGAGACTTTTTTAACAGCCGTTGCGAGTGTGACGACGTTTTGGGCCGCACAAATTTTGCTCAGCGCACTCACTCAGATTAACTTTATACACGGCCATTTGTGCTAAATTCAGCCATCAAATGGCAAGCAACCCTGTTGAAAAAAACAGCATATGCTGGTTAGGTATGTTTTGACGCTGGGATGCTGGTTTATGCTGGTCCTTTGCTAGTTTATCCTGGTCCTTTGCTGGTTTATGCTGGTTCTTTGCTGGTTTAAGATGGTCCTTTGCTGGTTTATGCTGGTCCTTTTGCTGGTCCTTTGTCAGCACATGACCAGCATAAACCAGCAAAGGACCAGTTTAAACCAGCAAAGGACCAGCTTAAACCAGCATCCCAGCGTCAAAACATACCTAACCAGCATATGCTGTTTTTTTCAACAGGGAAGTGATTAACAAAGTAAAAGGACAGCACGCAAGCGAATATGTATTTGTTAAAAAAAACACTTGATGACATATTTGTGTTCTGTTACTTCACTGATGGTCATTCGGGCTTCTAATATGGAATTATGCATCACTATTTATGTTTACTCTGTAGTCATTCATCAAGGTTAACGCTAAAATGATCAAGAAAAGGGTGGGGTACATATTTCAAGTAAAACTTGCTTGGTAAGTTAGTGTCATTGTTAATGTAATAATTTGTCTTTTTAGTATTAATAACTATTTGTACTATTTTATGTACATATGAGACATTGCAATGCCTAATTATTACTTTCTCTTTTTTTTACCATAGTAATATCAGCCCATCAACAGCTTTTCCTGCAGTTTTTAAAGTTCTAAGGTTCTCTCTTAATGTTCCGACTAAGTTGGACCAAAAGGAGTGCAGGCTTTCAGCAGCACATAGGAACAAAATTATTAGAACATTGTATGAAAACATGTCTCATTACAAGACGTAAGTACTCCTCTTTAACTGCCAAGGTCTTAATGACTTACATTCAGTTTTAAACATTTAAAGCTGTACTCATGTATTTAAAATATTTCTGCAGGTCTTCAACTAATGAAGAGTATGTTCAAATGGCTAAGGGCCTGATTCTGAGGTACCCCTTTTTAAAAGACATGGATATGTAAGTAGACGGGTTTCTTATAATGTCCTATAATGTTCTGTTCAAGCATTTTTTAGTTTTTTTTGTTTGTTTGTTTGTTGCCCAAATGTTATTCTAAATAGCACAAATGGTGCATGTCTCTGAAACGCAAGTTTAAATGTGAGGATGTTGAAGAAGGAAAAAGACTACAAGATTACCTGCCTTTGGTGAGAGCATATTTTTATCATCTTTTACAGTGCCACGTGTAACCAGTGTATTGTTCTCAAATGTATCATTATTACAAACCTTTTCGTGCGTAGAAATGAGAAATAACTTGCTGTCTGATTGTTTTTGTGTTTGTCTATGCACAAGGAAATTGATGTTGTTGGAGAGAATGTTACATCAATAATGGGACAGGTAAAGTCCTGCAAGACCAGTACAGAAGGACACAGCCAGATACTCGCTTTGTTGAAGAGTGAATAAAGAAGACCTTTGCCTGTAGGTGAAAGAAGATTACTAGTAAGATGACTGTTGAAGACGCTGTAAACAAATATCCATTCTTGAAGAGTCCATCAGAGGTTAGTGTAGAATTATAATTCTAAAATTACACACTGGACACTGAAACTGTAAAAAAAAATCTTCTGATTTACTTATGCTTGTGTTTTTCTTAACTATTTGCAGCTTCATCAAGAAATTGGTTTCCTGTATTAATCTGTTAATCTATGCCACCACTTTCAAGAAACATTGCGTCCAGTGTGCTACGGCTTGCTCAAGGGAAATCTCTATCAATGCTGCACAAAGAGGCTAGAGAGGAATCTCTCAGTGAAGACCATCATGGTAACTGACTCTTCAACTTTGTCCTCTTTATGAAGCCTATCCAATTCTATCCTTGGATGGATTTCTGCATATTCATTTGTATGTCACGTCTTGTGTTTCAGGAATTGTTTTAAAAGCAGCACTTCTCATGTTGCCAGCCTTGTTCAGAGAGAAGCTCGAACACTGCATTGTGCTTGGGAAGGTGAGCATATTGTTCTCTATCTGACTTATATGTCTGTGATAAATGTATTTTATAAATCTTAAAATGTATTTAATGTGCCCACATACAAATGGTATAATGTAATAACTATCTTACACTTTATGTATGTAGAGTATTTTTCTCCATCAGTAAAATCATCTGCTGAGAAAATTTCACAGATAAAATCTGATTTGTGTTTTCTCATTTAGAGCAAACCATCTTCACCAAGTTTAAGAATAGGAAGCCAGTGACTGAAGAACTTACTGTGGATGGTGACAACCCTCTACCTACCACAGTTAAGAGTAATCAACCTCTTACATTAACACCTGCAAAAATGCCCTGCATTTTCTGTTTCACTAAATGCTCTTGGAGAATATTCATGATTGTCCAGTGAATGCAGCACATTGTTCCTATTCATGCTTATGAGGCAAATTTTTCAATAACGTGGTCTGAATGACTGTCAGAGAACATTTTCAAATTCTGAAACCTTTAGATGTCATTTTTACCAAAAGCATAAACAGACGGCGTTACAATAGCCTGTGATTGATGATCCTCTGCCTCTGCTTGTGGAAGTTAAAGAAGAATGTTATAATGAAACTGTTGCTTTATGTTGTGATTATTTCTGTGTGCAATGTGAGGATGAATAATGGACTGTACTCTCTCCAGGTGAGGAGGATGATTATCAGGCATTAGATACCTACAAAGTTATTTATAAGCACTCAGTATTCTTGCTGAAGACAAACAGCTTTATACTGTAAACCTCAAAATGTGCTGTACTTGATGTAGCCTATTTAATAAGGTTTAAATCAATGTTAAACAGTAAATTTTTATTTGTATTTGTCCAAATGAATTTGTAATTACTGTACAGTATAAAATAGGGGTGGGCGATATGACCAAAATCTTATATCACGATATGAGTAATTTTATTTCACAAATTTTATTTCATAATTCTTGTCACCAGTGTCAATATCACAAAAAAACTAATATAGCCTAAAAAAAAAAAAAAAAACTCGAACACAGAAAGCATGAGTGTAACCACAATAGAGACAATAGTCCAAAATCTCTACTAGTTGCCAAATTTCTTCCGGTTAATCGTGTCTACTGGTATATCGCCCACCTTAGACAATTTCTTGTACTCCTGTTAAAGGTTTTACTGTTTTAAATGACTGCTTTATTCTTATGAGTATGTTTATTATTGAGTAATGTCTGATGTGTTCGTCTGTGCACTGAACATCTGTTTTTTGACACTTGCTGTACTAAGGTGTGATGTAATTAATTCTCTTTGTAAAAATAAATAAAATTGCATAACTGTAAGCCAATTTCTGAAGTATTATTTATTTAGCCTCCCCAAGGATGAAAGGTACAATTTTGTACATTTGTAATGTGCACAATTGTCAAAACAGTTGCATTCGATCCTTTGCTGGCTGTGCTGATTTAAATCTAGCGGTTCTTTTTTTTATTTTATTTTTTTTATTATTTAACTTCAATAAACAAAATCTAGTGGTTCTTTTGTGTTTTTGGGGTACAAAATTGGCCCTTAAATGGTACAAAGTTATAAGGTACAATTTTGTACCTCTAATGGCGCTTTTCCACTGCGCGGTACGGCATGGTTCGGCACGGTTTGCGTTTCCACTGCAGTTCAGTACCGCTTTAGAGTGGGCGGGATTATTCACGTCATTATAGTTACGCCGCCTCTATTGCCGCGACTCCTGAAAAACTTTTTCATCCAAAAGTGAACCGTCCCGAGCCGTACCGTGCCGTACCATGCAGTGGAAAAGCGCCATAAGTAGAGGTACAAAACGGTACCCTTTAGGGTACCACCCCAGTGACGGCCATTTGTACCCGAAAAGGTACAGTTTTGCACCTTTCTTTCTGAGAGTGTACGTCCTTGCTTCACAACTGTTAAAAAGTATGTTTTATATAATATAAATGTGTGTAGTATGAATGTAATCCAGACATACTTCAATTCTCATGATGTCATTGTCATGTGACCTACCAGTGTCATTCACAAATCCTCTCCCGTGGCTTCATGGGATAGTAAAGTGTCCCTCAGATGCGCGCTTTAGAATCTCTCTTTTCAGAATACTTTTTCACTTACTGTTTTATGAACACCGTGAATTCAGACACACTGCTTTGTTCACATTCTGTTTTTCACCTATATGTGTGAAATTATATGTGATTGCGGATGCAGCCAAACTGTAGCTGGCATGGATTGGGTCATAAAGATTAATTAACCTTATGTGAGGTTCGCAAAACTGATCTGCTTAAAAGGTTGATGTTGGAAGGTGAGTATTAGCCATGGGGTATGCTGCGTTCAAGTCGTGTCGCGAAGATCGTATTTATGAAATGAATGCATGTGAACTTCACCACAATGTCGTAATTATGGGAAACTTGGAAATGGATGCAGTGCCTGAAGTTGAAGGTACAAATTTATAAATAAAACTAAAACTAAGTTTCAATAATATCTAAAATATGATTGATTCATCGTTGTATACTACAGCACCTTCATGAATAAAAAAGTGAAGAACGTAACTGATGCACATTCTTTAAATTTCATATTGTAGAAGTAGAGTTAAAAAAAAACCTGGCTGTATTTTTGTAGAAACGGTACATTGCCAGCTTGCTCTGAACAAAGTGATTTGAACGCAATTGACATTATAATTATGTTCCCACCTTGTAAATACAAACTTCTCAGGAGAACTTCAATGCACCAGAATTACCTTTCACTGCTTTTTTTCTCTCAGTTTCAAAGTGATTACACTGGTAAAGCTGCGGTGACATTCACCAATTTTAATGCGTGAAATAAAGTTGTTTCAGTCAACTGTATTCGCCATGTTGACCAACAGAAAGCTGGTTTGAAAGTGACTTTTGTTTGAGCTGCTTCATACATCACTTGACAATTGACAATGTGTTTGCCACAAAATTTCGCTAATGTGATCACACCTTAAGTAGAGATAATAGTCTCTTTGAACACTGAACAAACTGCTTGATCTGAGGTATAATTTTTATAATTTAATAATAGTGATGTTTGCCTAAGCAACCACCTTTTATAAAACCAGTGTATACAAACCTTCACAACAGTATAAACAAAAACCTTTAATATTCACACAATATAAAAGCATTTATTCTTTCTGCAATAAATTAATCGAAACACCCTCTTCAGCCACAACAAGAAGCTCAAATCCCTGTCCGTGCACCATATAAACCCTGCACCTCTGCTGCTCAAGCATACACAGCTATTTTTAACCTCAGCAACTCACAATGCTTCAAATTAGCCGTGGTAACCTCTGCACCAAAGTCGTCTAATCCAAGCTGTCTAATGATTACAGACCTGTTGCTCTAATTTCTGTTGCTATGAAGACACTGGAGCATAGTTTAATAACCTGAACTTTATATACTACTGGAGGCAGCAAACATCCGTGCATATATGATATTCAAAGGAACTTCTTTATTCTGTGGAACATAAAAGAAGGTATTTTGAAAATTGTCTCTTAGTTTTACAGTCAAATGGCTCCAATGTTGTCTCCAAAATGTCTTCTTTTGTGTTCTGCAGTAGTTAAGCACTGATTATTTTTAAGTGTTGTATGCTGGAATCACTCCCCAACCCTATCGGCGCAAACGTTTATCAGTTTTAAAACTCATGAAAACGTGTCTTTCACATATAAGCGAGTCTGAAAGGTATCAAAAGTTAGTTCATTCATCTTGAAAAGTAATAAACACTTTTTTTTTAAATAATGTATGTACATGCTTTAAAACATCAAGATGACAGCAGCTGTCAGTGCTTATCAGTGTATTTATAGATGTATTTGTTTATATATATAAATAATTGCATGTCAAGATTTAGTCACTTAATGTTTCATCTGTCTTGATGTCATTGTAGATGTAAACTGTCAACTAAATAAGAAATAGACTAAGAACGTGTCTGCGAGAGTGTAATGTTCTTTATGACCAAAGACATTAATTCTTTGTGAATTGTCCTCAGTTTCTTAATTGAATCCATTTTCTGCAGTTGTTATTCAGTAATGGGGACACTTGCTGAGTGCTTGCAACTGTGCACAGGAGGAAAGGCTCTATGATTATGGACCTGACCTTTCCTCTCACTGACATATGTCAGTTTAAAACAATGCAGACCCTTAGCGGGCAAGTGCAGTGTTGTTGGTATTGTTAAAATATGGACCAATCAAAAATGGGTGATGTCAAATGATTTTGCTGATGTAATGTGTTTAAGGTCAACGTGCACAGTACACAACAACATTGCAATGAATCTGAAATGGTGTAGCCATTTAACATCTTGGTGTTGCTGACTGGTTATTACCTAAATGGCACATTAACATAATTGGTTTCCTAAAAGGAAAGAAAGCGGCCAAAATTAAAAGGCCATTATTAGGCATATACCTTCTATCTCTGGCACAAAGAGACATGCTCATGCAAGAGGTTTTGGAAAATAAGGTGTTATATATATATTTTTTTCTCTTATTAAAGAGCACATCCACCTAACCAAAACAGAAGTAAGTTTCTCTTAAAGTGTTTATTAGTATTTCATTTTGTGAACACTTATTTTAGCTCAATACTTCAGCTCTGTTATGGGGGAAGAACACAATCAATTTTTTTTGCATGCAGAGTTGAACTATTGAGATTGACATGGCCAATATAAGCACATAAAATACTGATTAGGACAGTATAATGATAACAATCACGCTAGTTCAACTCTGTTATGGGAGAAAAATGCAGTGATTGGGATAATTTTTGGCACAAAGTACAATAAATATGGTGAAGTGCAGTGATATTTCAGTAGTTCAACTACTGAAAACAATTGTTGATCATTTGTTTCCGTAACTGTTGAACTATTGAGGCTGACGTGCCCTTGTCAATCTCTCTACAGTAGTTCAACTCTGTTATGGGGGTGATCAATTGTTTCCATAACAGAGTTGAACTATTGAGGTTGACGTATTCCTGTCAATGTCTCTACAATAGTGCAGCTCTGTTATGGGGGGGTGGGGGGGATACAGTGATCAGGATTTTTTGGGGCACAAAGTACAACAATAAACATGGTGGAGTGCAACAATGTGTCAGTAGTCCAACTCTGTGGGAACAAAATAACAGTCATCAATTGTTTCCATAACAGAGTTGAACTGTTGAGCTTGACAAGGCCTTGTTAATCTCGCTACTGTAGCTCAACTCCATTATGCATTAAAACATAACAGTTATCACTTTTCAGTTACTGTAAAACTATATGCACAAATTGTAAAATTAGCAGCACTTTCAGTCAACCTTTTGAGCCCTCTTGAACTGACTGTCTGTCATTGGAAGGCACATGAAGCCACCACCTGCATTGATGGCATTCGATCTGAAAAAAGAAAGAAAAATAACTGAGAACTACATGAACACTTCACAGTTGGTTGTGTTACTGTAAGTCATTCTCCTCAAATGCTATTGAAGTTAGAAAAGTATATACCAGTGTCGTATGTAACTTTAGAGACGGTCCCTAGATTTGCGAATATCTAATGCCCGGAAATGACACCTCTGGCCATTCCGTTGGGTCGTTTGTAAAGTCACAGATACTGTACGGACAATACAGCTCAGTTTTTTATGTATCTTGCTCTGTTGAATGGCAAAAGTGACTTTACTAGGCTATACTGGATTTACACCATGCATCTCCTGTCAGCGGGAAAGCCGCGCCCCCAGCTATCACAAGACCCGACCAAGTCCATGGTTGACACCCTCTCATTAGCATGTTGTGCAGAGGAAAAATAAATGTGGAACTACATTCAGAAATAAATTAGTGATTAAAGGAAAATAAATAGGATGAGTTTAGCATTTCCTTAAACATTTTTCATTTGCCCACCAATTTATTTTATTTATTTGCCTACTTTAATCACGTTTAATTATTTCTATATGTATTTAAACAAGAATACGTGTATTTATACACACATTTATTTATTTATTTGCATATTTATTTATTTGTGTATTTATTTATTTATTGTTTTTGCAGGTTTCGTCCTCCATAGATCAGTTGTTCCATAACAGGATTGAACTATCAAGCTTGAAATGGCCAATTTATGGACAAAATGAAATATTGATAATATTGACAGTGTAGTGATACATTTTATGTTTATATTGGCCTTGGCAGTCTGTCTAGTTCAACTCTGCTATGGGGAAAATTGCAGTGATCATTATCTAACAATTGACTATACAAAATGTGCTGTGGTGTAATGATATTTGCTAGTTAAAAATGTTAGACGCTGTACTGATCTTAAACACTTTAACCTTAAACCCTGTAAAATGTTGAATGCTACAGGGTTGGTGCAAAACGTGTTTAAAGAGAAATGTAATGGCTTATTTTTTATTATAATTTGTGATTCATTACAAGGCACATTAACTATTCAAATTATAATTAAACTAGTGACTTACTGTGACAGGGTTGAAATAATGTAGCGTTCATATATCATTCACTAGAAAATGTTTAAGACCTTAAGACTGAGATTTCTTGAAAATTAAGAAGTAAACTTCATATGACATGACTAAAAAATAGATATATTCCATCAGAAACATCAGTAGAAACATGCAACAGCACAATAAAACAGTCCCAACACTTTTTTCACAACAAAAATTTATTAGAAGAATAGTGGTTTTCATAAGAAGGTTCTAGCATCCAGTGAATACTAACTTGCACAATGTTACAATTAAAATGCATTGAAAAATGGCATTTTTTTCTTAATGGGTAAAATATAACCAGTAAAACTCCACACATGCACAAATACGGATCTAATCAGCATTTTGCTTAATGGTCAATGCAAATAAAAAGAAAGAAAACTTTTTTTTTGTTTGTTTTTAAATTAGACCACAGAAAATCTAATCAGTTTTTTCCTTTTCTTAAAAAAAAAATCACATACATTAGGAGACAGCTTATTATTCATTAGCCCAGCTCAAAAATAAGAATTTGCATTCAAACAGAAAACAAAACAAAACAAACCCAAAACAAATAGTGCAATCAAACAAAAATAATTGTGATCCTCGTAAGTGCTCTAACACGGACATCGATAATAGTCTAGAATAAAAGTCAAACAGTACAAAAAAGAACAAATGAATATACATAAATCTACAGTACAAGAAAATATTAAACTATACAATGTTTTTGTCTAAGAGTAAACAGTATATATTGAAATGAGGTCTATTCCAAATTTGGATCGCCTGTCTTCCACCAATTGGACTGACTCGAAGGAACCAGTGTGTTACAGGTCAAGATGCCATTTCGTAAAAAGCACTCGTTTCGATCTAGATGGTCTGAGGTATATCGAAAACAGAGACGATTCGGAAAAAGCAGCACCTTATCCCACACTGGCAAACCTGCTCGTTTTAAAAACCGGATTCCGTCTCGTATTAAAAGAGTTAACATGTAAGTATTTCATTTTTTGCCTTAAATCAAGCTTGAACTTTTGAATCCAAGCCTGTGTGGAAAACAACAAACACGCTGCCTGTTATCAGGCATCACAAACTAAAACCCACGATGACAAGAACAACAGGAATGTTTCAAGAACTGAGGGAAAATAACAAAAACTCAACACCAAGACTAATCGAGGAGTAAATGTTCCGCCCTTGTTTCACACGACCACTTTATTATAAACCATTCCTGTCTTTCTAATGATAATTATAGATGATAATCAGCAAAGCGCAGCCAGTTCGTAAATCCTTCAAGTATCTGAGCTTTTTTGACAATAAGAGTAGGCACCTAAAAGCTCGAGAAAAGAAAAACAAGCACAAAAATAAAATCAGACCTCAACGTAAAGCCATTCACATATTGAGAGGCAGTTTTTTCGTTGAAATACTTACATGCTAAAAGCAGAGATCGAAACTACCAATTACTGACTGCAAATGTGAAAGATCAGGCCTTGCGCTGTAGAGGTACGTCTGTATAGGAGTGCTGAGACCGGTCGACCACTTTCATTGAGGGCTCTGATGTGGTGTTTGTCGCTATAGTGTTCTATTGTCTTCAGGCATTTGAGGCACAGTGTGTGCAGAAGAAATTGTAATGAAAAGCACTGTCTGGCTGAGTGTTGCTCTTCACCTGAAGTTTCAGCTTGACATTCATTTCGTATATTGTACTTAAGTCTGGATACAAACAATACAAAAACTAAAAAGGACAGAGGAAAACAAATTAAGCGACAACAGGTTAAAAATGACTCTCGTCACGAGTGACCATTTTCTTTTGCTCAATTTTTCAAATTATATGTAAGTTTTTTTGTCATATTTTAACAGCTAGGCCGCAGAATCTAGAGAAAGTACCTGAATAGATTAAATCAGTGTCGTTTGTTCCTGAGGGATTCGTAGTTGTGGCTTAATAATAGGGTTTAAGATAAATCGAGAAATGGTTTAAGGAACATTTTTCTTCTTTCGTTTCACAGATGATCATGAAAACCACTACTCTGAGGCTTGTCTTATCAGAAATCGTAAGATTTAGTGTGCAAGAAATGGTTTATCCACAAAATGCATGAGCAAAAAGTGAAAAATAAAAACCTCAAGCAATTCCACACACTCATACACAACCAGTTCACAGCTACGGAGACGTTTCACTTCACACGAGAAATTATACTAGTAATAAACATCATTATCGTTAAGAAAAAGCAGTTGCAGCAAAGCACACCCAGGGCGCGTTTCCTCATCGTAACGAATAAGGATGATTTTCGGACATCGTCCGATAGAGATCCAGTGTTCACAAACAATTTTAACCATCCTACTTCTGAACTTAAATTTCATGTACAATTAGCAAGCAAAAATAACAAGCAATACCGAAAAACCTGGCTGATAACTTTTTTTCCACGGGGAAAATTAATTTACATCACCGACTGATGTCGCAATAAATACTTTAAAATCACTTAAAATTATGTTTAACCAAAAGGGTAAAATAAAATAAAATAATAAATAAATAAAATTGCGGAATTGGTAGTTGACTATATACACATCCACCTTAAAAAGTTTGAGCTTACTCTTAATATATATTTTTGTTTGTACAGTATTGTGGAAAAACACAACTGTCTGCACCACTGCAGCGTTAGATGCCTTACAATAACTTAATTTATTCTTTGTTTAGCTCACTTCAAGACTAACTACCATTATGTGGACGATAAAAGAAACGTGTGAGCAAGTCTAAATATACTGCACTGAAATGTTTGTTCCCTGAATCAAATGAGGAAGAGATTAACATCTCGTTCCAGAAGATAAGTATATAACTATACAGAACATTATATACAATGCACTGTGACTGTTGAGTGTATATATATATATAAGAACACATTAATTTAATAATCTATAGCTTGTCCTAAAGTATGTATAGTTACATAAAAAGTTAGTTTGTGTGTTAAGAGTTTCATTTTTTATTCTTTTTCCCCCTACATTCAGTTTAGCTGATAATGAGAATGAATGATGAAATTACGTTCGACAAATGAGTGAACTATGGCTTATGCTCAACAGACTACCTCTAGAAAAGACGAAGCCTATCTTATCACTTAAAAATCTGGTTTTGAATGGCCAAATTTGGAGCTGCAACTTAATTTATGGTAATAGACCGGAATCTGCAATTAGAAACATGGTACTTGGTCTGATAATTACTGTTACTTTGAAATGGACTGTAAAAATAAGCATCTACTACTGAGGCAATTTCTTCCCTTCCTAAAACGGCATTCACACTGTCTTCGATAAAAACGCTGGAGGTCACAAAGTTGCTGTACTGTTGGTTGCTAGAAGACGTTCCTACTCAACCACAGTATCCAAATGAATCAGGTGACAAATCACAGTCTAGACTCCCATTGGTTGTCACCGCATCACTACGCATTTGCATAAAGTTATATAGCTCAACTTTGTCGCATCATCAACAGTCTGACGCTCAAGTCGCCTCAAATCGCCAACTCTTATTGGAATCGAGTGACTTGCAAAGTGGCGTCAGTGTGAACGCCGCTAAACATCAAGCACAGAGGAACGATGAATGGAGTAATGGTTAATTTGTTCCTGGGACTAAAAAACAAACATAGGAAAGTAATGAAACCTCCACAACATATAAAGGACAGTGAAATGAAAGAAGAAGAGGCGTCTGACAGACATGAGAGGCGGGGAGGCAGTGAACGGGGTTCTATCTACATGTGGAGGCTGTCAAGATTTACATGGATTTATTATCTGAGGTATTCTGTGTTGTAAGGTTTTTTTCTTTAAGTTGAAACATCACATATTGTACAGACAACAGAAACAAAAGAAATAGTCTTTGTGGCCTTGTGGGTCTCGAGGGACCGAACAAAATATCTAAACTTAGAGCGTCCATTTATTTATTTATTTTTTTGTTTTCCCAGGAAATTTGTACTTTACAATCCTCGCTGTTTATAAAGCACTGAACTAAGGATATTTGGCTGAATCTTTTTAAATGCAAAAGGCGGTCTGATAAGGACATGCAGTTGAGTTGTCCGGCTGTTGGGTGACCTGCTTTCTTGGGCATGCGACAACAAACTCACTTTTCTCAAGTCAAGGGGACTTAAATCACGAGTATTGCCTCGCTGGACTCATTTTCCCACTCATAGTTTAATATTGCAAAATAAAATCACCAAAAATGTTTTTTTTTACCACTTTACTGGTGGGATTCTGAATTATGGGTGGTAATAAAATGGAACCTAAAGGCAAGCGTTTTTTTAAAGTATTCACAATATCAATAGTATTAAGAAATATAGAAAAGGTATCAATCTTTAGCCGATCCTAATCATTCCACTCTCATGCATTAACCTGAGGGGGTACGGGAGAAGGGATCTGATCCTCATACTACACTGAACGCCGAACCTTTACAACGTTAAGACTCTACTTTGAGAATTCCTACGAAACTTTAAAAATGTATTTTGAAAATATGAACACAAACTGAACAGATAGCCAAAGGCATTTTTGCTCCATAAAACTTACGACTCCATACATGGAAAAATCTACAAAAAGTGTAAGCACAGCACCCCATCGAGAGATAAGATACTGCCCACAGACTGCATTTGGCTTGAATTTCAAGGGCACAAACTAATATGGTGTGGCATGACTATACTAGATTCTTGAGGAAATACACATAACGACGCGTTTCCAACTTTAGAGGTGATCGGTCAACCTGATTCTTCCCAAACACTGGTCTTAAAAGCAGTTGAGATGCATAACTTGGGACCTTTTGGTCCAAAAAAATAATTACCTCTATCAAAAATGTGACTTATTAGATACACATATGTGCATGCGGAATGTATAACTGCTTTCCGACTGAACGGGACCGCGACTTTGGGAATGACGAGCCAGTGTTATCCGTGCATCTGAAATGCTACATACAGTACAGCACATAAGCCGATCAAACCGCCAACATGTTTCCACAACCTGATCGACAAAAGCCTGTAGGGACAGTCAGTCCTTCAAGATACAAGTCATTTTTGCTTAACTACCAAAGGGCTCCTATGTCAAAACCATCTGAAAGTTGAGGTAGCAAAACTAATAATCCTAATCCCGCAGAACTCAATGGACTGCAGGGTTGAAACAGTCATGGATGAAGTTAATGGTCAAGAGCAGATTCAGGCATGAAATACCATGCAATGCCAACATAGTAAAAGGACAAATTGCAGAAGGAAGGACTCTTGTTTGGAAACATTGTAACTCCCAACACATTTTCAATCTAATATTCTCTTAATTTCTGTCTCGGCAAATTAGCAAGAAAACCAAATTAACACAAACTAGGTCTACATTTCAATGGTAGAAATAACATAAAATACAGAAAATAAACAATCTTGGTATAAAATAAAAAACGGGAAAAGAATGTGGGTTTTGCCTTAATAAAAGCATAATTGGAATAGACACACCTTTACTTGTGAATGATCTTGCAAGACTGTCATGGCAACACAAGGGCAGCCCTTTCACGGCCCAAAGCTCTCAAGTTCTCTAGAAGAACGTTGGCCATTTGTTCAAGCCCATTTTCTCCTTTCCACTTTCATTTGCGTTTTCACAGCTCTATTTGACCTCTCACTGAGCAAGCATTGAACCTCTTAAGAACGACTAAGTCATCATCGTCAGCCATATTAATATTTCATTCTAGAGACAGTAGAGGCAGCGGTCTGGTGTTGAATTTTTATGGCTCTGTTCCATATAATTCACAGCTTCACTCAAGCCTTCGAAGGAAGGGTGTAATTTTATTGATATTAAAATTCTTTATGTTGTCCCTGTTTTTTAATGTTGACTAGAAAATAACTTTTGGATTTGAACTTAGTTGTTTGATTCCCCTAAAAAGCGTAAATACTGGTAAATACTCAAAACATTGATCAGGGGTGCGTTTCCCGACAGCATTGTTAGCCCACTATGGTTGCATGTTCCGTCGTTACCAACATAGTTCAACAATTCAGTGTTTTCTGAAACCACAGTTCAAGCGAACATTCACAAACAGCATCGCAAACTTACGTGGTTGGGACTACAGCTCTCCACCTGTGGTTAGAAGCATAGTTTCTTGTTAGTAAGACGTGGGCTTAAATAAATGATGCTCTTGGGCACAGGAAGCAAGCTAGCATGCAGTAAAATCTATATCTTCCATCCTATTTAAAAAAATGTGTAATATATATATATATATATATATATATATATTAGCATGTCCTCAATAAGCTCAGTTTTTGAAGTGCATAATAAAGGGAACCCAATCAAATAAAGCAAATTGACAAGAAAAAAAATAGTGAAGTAGTCATTAGCTGCCATGTTCATTACAGCAGCATCTCAGAGATCTCAAATAGATTAATTAGCAGAAGTTATTACTTCACCACATGCGTGTCACATTATTAACAACCGTCCTATATTGTTGAACCAATGTGGTTCAAACGACGGAGATGCGACCATGTTTGGGAAACAGTCGTGAATAGCTACTTAGTTTCTACAACGATGCATCATTATGGTGGTTAAGCAGCGAGTTACATCGTTGTAGGGGAAACGCACCCCTATTTGTTTGAGCATCCTGACCACAGGTGCATTTCTGTCAAGTTCTGTCATTAACAAAAGAGTTCAACGGAATTTTCGACCCTAGTTGGCTAACGATGCTTTTGGGAAATGCACCCCAGCCTAGCATAGCAACATTGGCTTAACCAATAGTGTGTTGGGGGTGTGGTTATCTGTTTGCTGGACCAATGAAAAACCCCGAGAGTGTTTAAAAACAATTTCACTAGTGGCGACATTGATTCAATATAATTTAAGAAAAATAACATATAGATTGAAAGTCGCCTTGGTTAATGATTTTCGATTGTTGTTACCAATTATCAGTATGTGCGACATTGATTCAATATAATTTAAGAAAAATAACATATAGATTGTAAGTCGCCTTGGTTAATGATTTTCGATTGTTGTTACCAATTATCAGTATGCATTATTGGCTCATTATCGTTTCAATTAATTAGTAAACGAGGATTAATCATGTAATAATGATTGAATGCAATTATCAAACTATTGGTGACGATTGAACACTGCAAAACAGGCACTCCGGATGACACCGATATTCTAACGAAATGCATAAAGTATACAGTATCATGGTGAATGCAAATATCGGAGTTGATCTATTCTGAGCTAAACTGTCTGTGCATATTCCATCAGTTTTCTCTGAGACATGTTTCTCTAGAAGGTTACATTCCAAACATGTCTTTTACCATGGCTTGTGCTGCGAATTGTACCATTACAAATACTGCTTCAAATGAGGGATATCTAAATCTAATAAAATATTTGGCTTAATATCATGCCATTAAATGAAAATGATGGCCCCTAAAACTACTTAACATCATCACAAACACAGAAAACAGTTAATGGTGCAAGTAACTTTATCCTCTTAAGTGCATAGATTGACAGTATGAAGGATATCTAAAATTGGACTACAATGTTTGCCGACAATTTGTTTCTCCCAATTTCAAAGATGTTTTCTGTCGAATAAAGGTGTGCCTATTCATTTTCATTTTGCCAAAATCAGTGGGGGGAAAAAAAGTTACAAACTCGAAAGACCTGCAACATGACAAGATAAAAGATAATTCTGGGCTTAAACAAAAAAACAAAACAAACGAAAAAAAATGTTAAAAAAACAAAAACAAAATACAGTCACAACTCAATATGTATCTAAATGACATTGAAAAGAGACATTTAATCAGATGCAAGAATAATAATAAAGACAGCTAATTTGGAGTGCCTATGTGTCCATATATGCCTTTTCTGTTTCTTTCTCATTAAGATATCAAACCATTAGCCTAAAACTGTATAACCACCCACATGATGTAGACCTGATGGTGTTTTGTGTGCATGTGAGTGTATATTAATTGTGATGTACAAATGTGTGCCCAGGGCTCGAAATTAACTTTTTTACTTGGTAGCACTGGTGCTCCCAACTTCAAAATGTTAGGAGCACCAGCAAAAATTTAGGAGCACTCACCAAAAATTTAGGAGCACCACAACTACAAATTATATATTAACAGATTTTATCCTTACATTCTTAACTTTAATGCAGATTTTGTATTGGTTAATATTAGCTGTCAATCTCTCAGTCACTGCTTTCTGCTAACTACCGCGAGAAAAAGAAAGGGCTGAAGAAGAGAGAAAATGAAAAGAACACTGACAGATTTCTTTTGTAAATAACCTAAAGTTAAGTGCTTCTTTGGCGAGGGTTAGGATGGTGTATGCGGTGTTAAATTTTACATTCAGTTCTGCCAGTTGCACCGAACGGCTGGCAGCTAGGGGTGTGCGATATTGACAAAAAATTATATCTCGATATTTTCTGGGATTTTATCGATAACAATAATTTGACTGAGTGTTACTGTGGACTACAGTGGACAGCTGACTCCTAAAATTTTTAATATTCATATTCGGTGTGGTGGTCAGTTCAAAGCAGTGACAAGAAATTAATCTTTTCCAATAAGTTTAAATAGATTTTTACCTTTTATGGTCATTTTTACCTTAAAGCCATTTTTTCTAAAAGTGTGCATTATCATTTGAGTCAAATTCTTATATTTAATCAGTCAATTATAATAAGACATTTGGGCTGTTATCAAGCAAATGAAAGTATCAATCAACAAAATTCATCTTTGCAATGCAGAGGAAACACAGCACATCGTAAAACAACAATTACGAAATGTGTAGATTCGGTGGCGAACGCTGTTACCTGCAAACTCCGTCCCACAGGCTTTACAGTGAACGCAGTGCATAGAACCATTTTCATAGCGGAGCCACTAGAAGTCTTTCAACCACTCTCTCCGAAAACTGTACGCCTTCTATTCGGCTGGTGGATCAACATTCACCACATGATCGCTATCACCAGCACCATTATTTGTAACTTTAGGTGGTTCACAAAATAAATCTGTCAGTGTTTCTTTTTTATTTTCTCTCTTCTTCAGCCCTTTACATTCCCCGCGGTAGTTAGCTCCCTGTCACCTGACAGCGGAAAGCAGTGACTGGGTGATTGACAGCTAATATTAACCAGTCTAAAATCTGCATTAAAGTTAAGAATGTAAAGATGAAGTTTAATTGGTTATGTAGCCTAACGTTTCATAGAACGGCAGACAGGTCACCGTATCAACACTCAGAAGGCACATACTCTGAACGTTTTTAGAGAAATTAAAACAGGTCGCACGACAACAATTATATGCACTCGCACAAATGCTCCCAAATATATTTTGAGGTCGCACAGATTACATTTCGGGAGCATATGCGACCAAAATGGTCGCAATTTCGAGCCTTGGTGCCCTATTGATTTGAACTTTCGTGTGCTATCGTCAAGAGAGTTGCATTGAAAAAGAGACCCGTGGTTCAGTTAAGCAAAGCATTAATATTTTAAAACGCACTGGAGGAAAACAAAAATGCCACTAGCGTCATTTATAAACTGCTTCCTTGAAAAGTAATCGTTGCGGTTTTGGAAACGTGTAAAAGTCAAGTACAGGTCCTGATTTCTACAACTAAATGTAGAATCAGCTGCTCTGGGAGATCTCACCTGAGGTAATGCGGAAGGCTATCTGAGCATCTTTTCAGAAAAGAAGTCATTATGAGCCACTTGAGACAAACAAATGGCACTTCATATGGTACAGAAACTGAGGTTGTAGCTGTCAGTGTCGTTTTCCCATCATTTCTTAGTGTAGCATTTCAATTTCAACCAGAAAAAAAAGACAAAAGATAAACAGTAAAATAAATATAATATATATTCATTTGTATATGTATAGATTTTTCTTCCATATAAAGGTATCACTGGAAATTTTTGGAATGCAGTTTAAAAACAAGTTTACAGAAACAACAGAAGGTTAACATTTCCACCTGTCCCATATTCTCCCCTTCAAACCTCCATTTGTGTTTTTCACAAAAACACCCATGACTGTTAAATCACATTTAACAGTATACAGGAAAAAGGTATTGTGGCTTACCTACAGTATCCTTTGATATTTGCCTTGACGATCAACGTTATAAGTTAACTTAAAGGATGGGACCCGTTATTGGCAAGATGAGAATGTTAAGCGAAATTTTTGATTGTATTCAAAAAGTTCGATTTTCTGTACCTGAATGAAAAGGGTGTAAATATTGGTCAGTCAGACACATGAAATGCCTCGCTTGCCATCCCTCTCATAGAAGACAACAAAGAGGGTGAAATAGAGTTTCCCAGAGTTTCAACTGTTCCTTTTCCAAGTGCCCATGAATGGTATTTAAGGATGTGGCACAGAAAGGTGCGTTTATTCCCGAGGATGAGGTATATTGTGCAAAGACTGTAGTTAATATAACATGTCTATGCACGTCTTGTACAGGTAGTTATGTCTGCATCGTTATCCGACTGACAAATATTGCGAACCCTTCTGCTGAATCTATCCTGAGATACGAAAGTACTGAAGGCTACAGGTGTACGTTTCAGAGAAACGCAAAAACACAAACAATTGAAACACGAGCAGCAAGAGAAAAACTAAAACAGTCTGTTCAAAGTATGAAATGTGAAAGTGCCATATTTTCTAAACAACTAGTTAGAAGTTATTCGTAAATGGTTTTACATTCATTTGAGTAAAGACAGTATAATTTCTTCAAGAGGAGGATGTTTTTGGACAGGGGGAGCCGTTAACCCTGTAATACATTAATCATTAAAGTCAAATTAAATAAATATGTTGAAATGGCATGCACCATAGTGAATCAGACAGCTGATGATAAATAAAGGTTGCAGAATGTACAGTAGCATTGTGAAAGTTCAAAACTTTCTAGATTAGCAATAAAGAAGTGATCGTTTGAAACTTTTAGATTTAAGTGCTGCAAAACAACTTCCAGTCATTGCCATCAGTGCAAAAAATATTAAGTGCCAATTATAGGGGCAAATATTCAATTATAATAGAATATGTATGTACTAGTAGTACTAACAATCCAGTTGTAGCTACTGATCTACTACTAATTTACTAGTTGCACTTCAAACTAATATTTGTATCTTGTTTTACAGTAAATATTTCAAGTAATTTTATTTGGAGAATCCAACTAAATTTATACTTAAAAGGAGAAAAATAAATCTGCCAAATAAGAAGAAATAAGGGTAAGGAAAATGTAATTCAAGGGTTTCAAATTTTCTAAGAAAACGTATCTTGACTTGCGCATCTTTAATATTTTTACTGTAAAACAAGACAAAAATACTGGTTAAGAAATGTTTAAATGGCAAGAGTCAATCAAAACTGAGTAGTATTTTACATCAAATTGATTAATAAATAAATCTAATTGACTGATTGATTGATAAAGGACCTAACTAATTTCTAATTAGACACTTCAAACGCTCAGCATTGGTAAAGTGTTGGTGCATTTGATGCCAGATGACCTAAAGGGATTTACACAGTAGAGCTTATACGTATGAATATGATTCTAACTTAGTTATGACTCTTTATACATAAAATTCTTTCCTTCGACTTGTTTCATGTAGAAGTACAGCAGCATGTGATCATAATTTATAAACTGAACCAAATATGTCACATCAGTGGTTTACTACTGTACGTTGTATTGATTAAAATACTCTGATTTCTATTAATTTCAGTAGTGTCTCCACACATGGCTATAATTGCAATTCAACTTCATTAAACAAAGCTAACAACACAAACATTTTTGCTTTGTGAAATAATAATTTAAATGACACCCATACTTACAAGTATAGTATTGTAGGAAATATATACAATTTATACAAGCCTAATATAATGTGGGAAATTACTAGAATTACTTGAATTCACTAGGTCTAATATTATAAAGGTGAGCCCAGGACAGTGATCCCGGTTGTCTACAACCCCGCCACCAAGTGTCAGATTATAAATAGTAAATCAGCCTCCACTTAACTGGTGCATGCCATTTACTTAAATGATTCAAATTAAATAATGAAATAAATAAAAGGTACATTTCAAAGAGTCCGTTTCATCATCAGAAACCCTGAAGTTTGAAGTATAATTTTTGTCACAGACTGGGTGAGCACCAGGCAGTGATATATACCAGAATGCCCTTCATAACAGCATCAAAGTGGAGCATGCCATCCCAAAAGCCTTCTCTTTGAAATCTTCACAGATCTATGTGCTTTTTCGGTTTTATATACATCAGACGACACAGTTTAGATTTGAAAAAGGGGCAATGTGACAATAAACAGCGAGGCAACACTAGACAAATCTGAGAATTTAAGCTGTCGACCACTGAAGAGGTAATTTTTTCAAAACAAAATGAGCATGTTTGGGTCTAAGTTGCAGGATGCCAGGGGTCATTGAAATGCTCCCCCTTTGATCTTGCAAGTCTCCTTTATGCTATCTGCTACTGCAAAAGCTACTTTAAAACACACACCCAAACATATTAACTTTTCTTTTTAAACAAAGTGCTATGTTCAGAGAGATCTAAGAAAATTCCCAACTGGCCAGGTGTTTCGAACGATAACATCCCACCAATATCTGCAATCCATGGCTCAGCTCGACCCAACCTACGCTCGGTATAAAGCCTTGCCCCTAACCCAACTCACTGACTGAGAATTGTGTGTCAGGTTCCAGTTCAAGTAGGTATAATGCATTGTTTCCCTAAAAACATGATCACTATATTTGTCTCAGTTGCCCTGAGTTTTACATGAGGAAAAGAAACTATTCAGAGACAAGAATTGGCTCTCTGAAAGAACGCTAATTTATAATATAACAGGGTTATATGGTCATAACCCTACCTACATTTTCCCCCACCTATGTTCACCAAAACCAAACCTCTGCGAAAATGCTCTTCTTTTTATAAATATACATGTCAGTGACTGACTATAAGCAGCGACGAGGGAGCAGCCAGAATCAGCCAAAAGGTGACTGCGTGCACCCTCCCTCGATTAATTTTAGTAGAAAGATGTGAATCGCAAACACGTTCCTGTCCTGTGTGGCTTAAGTCGGCATTGTCCCTTCATGGGCATTGAAATCCTTTTAAGGGAGAGGCTCTCACCAAGAGTAGAGTACTGTAAAATGAGCATTATCTAATATGCCAGACAGAACAGTAAGTGCGTAATGCAAGCAGTGTCGAGGTAATCAGGTCTAACTGCCAGATTTAGGCTCTGGCAAGCGCCAGACTGAAAGTGTAGTGCAAAAGAAAGCGCTAGAGTTAAAGAAAAGTTTACAGTAAAGTAAAGTAAAAAAAAAATCTTTTTAACATCACAAACATGCATCCCTGAATGACTAATCTTAAACTGTCTAATTCTTAGTCTGTTTCAATGGTGCAGAATATAAAAGGAGGAAACTAAAAAGAGTTGAAAGCAATTGTTTTTACCTGTTAATAGAAAAATGGGCCTAGGATCGATCCTTGGTGAGAATCCTTGTCAACTCCATTTGAAATAAATTAGTTTTAAAGATCATGAATTATTTCATAAACCTACCAATCAGAGGAGATAAACTAATCTTTGATGGGTCAATTTCCAGCCTTGCACGTAACCCTTGAAACCCCGCTTCTCGTTTCTCAAAATGGCATGCCGTCCAAAACGCATGAGCACTAATGGCGCAGCTCGCAAAGTTCAGATGAAGGGGGTGAACAAAGGGTTAATCTGCTTGCCTTTCTTTTTTAATAAAATGTCTCTCTGTCGATACTCTCTTATGGCTTTAGTACGCATTTGTTGCTTTATGTTGTAAAAAACTTCAGCAAATGTTTGCAGTGTCAATGCGACCACTGTGATAACTGCCAATTTGTTTCTTATCCCCAGTTATCAGGCTTAAATCCTCCCATGAATCCCTGCAGTTGTGCTCACCCAGATACTGCAAGTATAAATTGGCACAATTAAAGCCCCATCCTCAATTCCAAATCATTTTAGTTTTTTGAGTCTGTCAGAATCTAAAACGTTTTCCGTTTTATGAGGTGTTCTGTGTTATCTACTCGACTTTTTCTCCTGTCCCCTGCAAGACATCCACTTGCATTGCGATGGGTGTGGTGGCGGGCGTCGACGTGGATTCGGTTTCAGTGGTGATCCCAGAGTCCTGCCCCTCTGCCCTCATCATCAGTTTAAGCTTTTTCTTTGGTGGGTTCTTCAGGGTGCCCAACCTCTCTTTCACCTTGTACTCCAAGGTACTGTGGGGAATACCATAGATGTTCTGCGCCTTCGAAACGCTCATCTTCCCACTCATCACCACAGCAATGGCTTCTTCTAGAATATCGCTGTTGTACTGACGATACCGTCCCCTTTTCTTTCGGGGTTGCTTGGAGCCGGTCGGGTCTGCCTCTGGATCTGATGTCGGGTATTGAGGTCCCAAAGTTGGCTGTTCAAGCTCTGCACCCCAGTATTCACCCACGGCTCCTCCATCTAGAAGGCCTCCGAGAGCGGCTCTGCGACCCTGCTTTGGCAAGATGGCCCTCAGCTTCCTACTGAGCGCATTCTCAGAGTGCACATTGCCCAAAACTATAGAGCTGTAAGTGTAGAGATCCGATGCATTCCCATGGGAGTCCCAAGACAGATCCATGCCTCTGACTTGCGGGATCTTCAAGTCCACTGGAGGGGAATGTCCTGGTTCTTTCTTTACCGTGATGAAACCACTATCATGGGACTTTGTACCCTTGGTGAATGCGCCTTGGTTCTCCTGGAAAAGAGGCAGGTCGTTGAGGTCGCCGCAAACTTGTTTGAGCTTCAGGAGGCCATCTAGATGGGATTTCCCCCATGTCCCATCGCGGGTAAGGAGGGATTGGGCTTGGCTGTTGAGGAGACCCGCAGACTCTAGGCTAGCCAAAGAAAGAGGTTGGCCAAGGAGGCGATGTTTCTGGCTCAGGAGTTCCTCTTTTATGAGGAGCGAGCGGGCCAAGGGTGGCTTGAGGGGTCCAGAACCAATACAGTTCTCCCTTATCCCATCATGCAAGCTTCTCGGTGGCAAGCCATCCTCATCATCAACATCTCGATAGTTGTGATCAGCTCTCTGGGAACGCCTAATTTATGGAAAGATAAAACGTTCAGATGTGAGAATGAGGTATGCTATTGGATGAGGTAGTCTACTTCAGAAAGGCGTAATTCCTTTGTCTCCTAGAAAGTGTATAGGGCAGTTTCCATGAATAGGGTACACTTTAGTGTCCCATTACTTTTTTTATAAATAGAAACAAATACCAAATTTTGTGTGTGTGAGAACTATTAGATTATAAGATTTCTTGACTGCATCCAACAATTAAAGTCAAATGTTGTAATTTTCACATAATCTGATGAATTGATAAACAACTGTAGTAAAACTAATTATAAAGATTAACTTATTTTAAATAACCATAAACATTGTGTTTTTTTTTGTTTCCAACATTTTGCAGTCAACCCTGTTACCACATGATTTCCCCCAATTACGGCATTGGTGACAAGTAAAACATTGTTTTTCCTCAATTTTTACACAAAGTGCAGTGTTGACTGAATTCATCAACCCCAATCATGTAACAATTACCCAAACTTATTGCAAGAAAAAATGGTGAATCAAATGTTTTCAATTTATGGGAAATAAGTTCATCAACTTTCCAGTTGATAAACTTCTTGAATGGGTAACAGGTTAGCAAATTTACAACTGTCACTGAATTCTGTCGCTGAAGTTTGGGGTTAGCTAGTTTGGGACCAAATATTCAGTGACAGATTAACTTATAAATTTGCTAACCTGTTACCAATTCTAGCCTTTTTCATTTAATAAATTTAGTCAATTAAATTACATATATTTTACATATGTTTCATGTTTATTGCTAGGCAACACAATTACTAGGGCTGTCAGTCGATTACATTTTTTATCTAATTAATTACATGATGTGTCGATTAATTAAGCTAATTAATCGCAAATTAAATTTGGCTGTGAAAATACCCACAAAAGATAATTTAAAGCTATTATTGTGTTAAATGAGAAAGTATCAAGTAGACATTTCAAAGAGTAGCTTTAGAAAGAAATATTTTATTTTATTCAACATAAAATTTATTACACATAAATGTTTAAGCTACTAACTTAAACTATAGAACATAAAAGAAGATCATTTGTGAAACATCTGTATTTTTTTGTCCATGCAATGAAAGTCACTGGTAACCGAAACAGCTTGGTTACCAACAGTTTTCAAAATACCTCCTTTTGTTGCGCAAAAGAAATTCATACAGGTTTGAAACATCTAGGCTACGTTCACACTGTCAGTTTTTGGGATTGACAACCGCATTTTCTTTATAGGTGTGAGTCTCGAAATGTCCCGTTCACACAGCAGCTTACAGTTGTGTTTAGAATACTGTCTGTATGAACGCGCAACGGCAGTCAAGCCCGTATTCCTTACCAGTTGCCATAGCGACACTGACCAAAGTAAAATCAAAGATGGCGACGTCCATAAAACTGAAAGTCTTATCACTTTCTGACACGACAAGAGTCCAATAGAGCCGCGAGTTCCTTCGTCAAATCTGCATTAACCGACATCAGATTTTATATTTGGGTGGAGAGCAGAGCATTTGAATCGCGCGCAGAACACAAAACTGACGGGAGCGGCTCTGGTGGAAAACTGACAGGATCTAAAACTTTCAGATGACACGCAGCTCATTTCTCTGTCACTGTAAGTTACCGAAAACACGTAACACATGGTAGACGCGTGTTTGTGCGGCAGAGCGGCTCTCTCTCGCACTGTATGACGTGACAGACAACTAGTTGTCCAGTCTGTTTCCGTTCACACAGGGCGTGTGTTCCGAGAATGTTGTGAGTCCTGAAAATTTACAGGTGTGAGTTCGGTTACAGAATGAGATTGTCACGCCTGTAAATAACCGAACTGTGTGTGAACGTAACCGTATTAAGGACTCAAAAACAGGACTGACAACCGTATTCTGCTGCTGTGTGAACGTGGCCACAGTTTGAAACAACATGAGGGTGAGTAAATGATGACAATTTACATTTTTGGGTGAGCTATCCCTTTAAGGTCTTTTTTTTTTTCCCCAAATGAAATTATACTCCAAATAAGAAACTAAAACTGCCAGCAGGTTGCAGTAAATGTCTTTATGAGTCATTCATTCATTTGATTAGTTTAAATGGCTGATTCATTCAGAAACTAAACACCGCCGTGCTGCTCGGATACACACAACAATGGCTTTATAGGTAATATTTTCGTTGGCAAAACTGAGCAAAAACAGACAATATTGTGTTAAAATATAAAATATAACTTATTTACTGAACTGTTGTATAAAATCACATTTAAACTCCTGATATTTGTGACAAAAACAGCACCCGTGTGATATTGCTCTTGCTGCTCGTGTGATATCGCATATCATATGATATAATTATGTGACAAAAACTCATACTGGGGCATTTTTTGCCCCAATATCTTGAATTTTAGGGCATAACTGCATTTATGGAGTTGATGCCCTGCATCGTATTTGTCAACAGTCAACTGTAGGAAATGTAAGATGATGTACAGGTCTGGGGGCGGGGCCAGTGCGTTAACTGCATTCAAATATTTTAATCGCGTTATTTTTCATAACTAATTAAGTTAACACGGTAAACTGACAGCCCTAAAAATGACACAAATCAGTGTTTTTTTTAAAAGTGTATTTAGACTTCCCAAAATATCCCAAATTTTAACAGGGTTTCAGACAATGCAAACCACATATAAAATGAATAAAGAACAAAACAGCTCATATAATATTTAGTTTGACCCACCTGAGGTTTGGAGTTAACATTTTACAATGTTAAACACCTACCATTTGTTTTGTACCTTATTTGTTTCATAGATGATCATTCACATTCACAGAGAACAAAAAATGTAGAAGTAAAATAAATGTGCCTCTCCTGAGGAAATGATAGTCTGTACCTTAGTTTACTTGCTCTAAAGTGTCTTAGTACAGAAAAGAAAAAGGACACTGTCTGTCTAGGCTGTAATTTGACGGTTCCACAAGGGGTTGTCCATAATCTTCACTTCACTCAGATTACTCTGGGTCATCTGTTCCTATAAGCATCAGCTAAATTATTCAGTTTGATTCATGGCGTTGACCACTGTTCAAATAAAGTACAAACTGCAGGTACGCACCATTCTGTATCAGATTTATACAATTTTTACTACATAAAGACACTGTCATTGTTTAACACTGGTGCAGCCAGTCTTTCTATGAATTTTGCATTACATAGTTTGGGTTAAAATCCTTACAAGTAAATCTAAAATTACAGATGATGCTTTTCACTTACTAAATCATATTTTTGCATATCAGATGATGCTTCTGCAGTGCTCATTTTGTGAGCTACCACAAACAAAAGTGAAACACAAAATAAGCATCTGTGATTGGACAAAAGACTCATCAAGGCCTCTTATTCATGGTTACAGACATGTGTACAACAAACATGTCTGCGATGGTTACAATGCCACAAAGTGTTTGATGCAGGATGATTAGACCTAAATGGAAAGCTGTAATATTTTAACAATGAAAAAAAGACTTCTTACCCCTTAACTGTGGGCATGATTGAGAAACCTTGAGAGCTTTTCAGTGAGACGCTACCATGACTGTGGTTTTTCTTAGTTGAGAGGTCAAGGACTCCATCTGCAAATAAAAACATCATATAAGACCAAACTAAAGATAATCAATCGCCTAAACTGAATCAAACCATCTAGTTTTCTTTTAACTGTAAATAGATTACCTTTCTTTCTGATAATTTATACTATTGAACACTTGAAAGTTCTTTACATACTTTTTGCAAAGTTCTGGTTCAACTTAAAATCATTTCAGCTTTTGTAAACACTGTAATATTCACAATTAATGCACTTCCCATCCAAATACATATCTACTCATAATAAGCTGTAGAAACACCATTATGCAGTGAGTTAATTCTCAACCAAAACAACATTCTGGCTGTCTCAAAGCTAACTTAATTTATTTGATACTATTTTGTTTCTAATATAAAATTGACTAACAAAGATAATGTTATGATTTTAAAGCATGTAATATTACATCTTCCATTACATCTTCTGAAAACTGTGCCAATACAGACAGATATATTTTAATAGCACATTTTCAGTTCACTATTGAGATTGAATTAGTTTTTATTTTTATATTTTCCATTTTGAATTTATTATTAATATTTTAGTAATTTTGTTGCGTTTTTTCTTTTTTTAAAACAAGTCTTTATAGTTTTTTATTATTTCATTTTAGTTATTTTAGTACATCAAGTTAAACTAAATGATGCATGCACCGATACCACTTTTTTTCAGAACGAGACCGATACCTGTATTTTCATGCCATTTGTCATTTTTTTAAATGCTTGCTACAGAAACCAAAAGAATATGAATTCTGTTAGTTGGCTTAGTTCATTTAGCAAATATTTCCTTCCGTTCTTTTCACACTTAATTATGCCCATTAAAATAGATTGTACAAGCATTTGTTACTTTCACTGTTCATTTTATTGCTCTATCGTATTTCATTTTTAATTTAATATCACATTACAGCTGCTCCACTGCAGCAGCTCACAAGTTTTCTTGACGTTTTCTTGTAACAATGCAAGGAACCACTCGATAAACATAAATCTTGTAACAGCGATGAACATATTTTCTGAAATATAAGTCACGTTTTTTGTCATCTGAAACGTGTTGCGACTTCTATTCCAAAGCCACTCATATAATGCGTCTGTCACGGGACGGTGTGGTGTGTGATCAGGCAGGATGAAGACGACGAAGAATTCCAATAATCACTTTAATTAATCCACAATAGGTAATCCAGACAGGTCAGGAACACACACACAAGGTAACATTCACAATAACCAACAAACTAGAACACAATCGACAGGAACTGATATAGGGCAGATAACAAGGGCAGACAGGTGAGCTCAATGAGGTGATTAACTAATAATGAGAACAGGAATAACCAAATATGGACACAGAGGGAGAAACCACAATCATCAGTCCACAGGGGCGTGACAGCGTCAAGCAAGCAAAACATGCACAATGTGTGCACACATTTGTATTGGTGCAGAATGAGAGACACACGTACAGACTGCTAGTTTCACTTTCACTTTAAATAAAGTCGTGCATGCTTGATGTTTAAAATAAATGTTGTTTATAGTAAATGCCCCTATATTTTTTGTTTGTTTTAAATTGACGATTTAGTTTTAATCCAAATCATGCGTGTGCTGAAGGAGCGAACGGCAATCAAGATCATGCTCGCTCTCTCTCTCTCTCGCTCGCTCGCTCTCCTTACCGTCAGGTAACTTAAGTAACTTGTGCATTGTTTTACTTACTTGCCTTGTTTATTTTTAATTATATAGAGGCAAAATATAAAAAAAATATATTTACATTTTTCAGTTGCCTAAATAATGTTTTCAGAAAGTCTTCTGAAATATAATCCTATGTTAAGGACTTTTTGACATTTTTTAAAAGAAAATATTTTTCTGCATACTGCAATACAGCAAAATAGACTACAATAAATATGAGCAAAACTGTTCGTCACCTTGTTCACCACAATCATCAGTCCACAGGGGCGTGACAGCGTCAAGCAAGCAAAACATGCACAATGTGTGCACACATTTGTATTGGTGCAGAATGAGAGACACACGTACAGACTGCTAGTTTCACTTTCACTTTAAATAAAGTCGTGCATGCTTGATGTTTAAAATAAATGTTGTTTATAGTAAATGCCCCTATATTTTTTGTTTGTTTTAAATTGACGATTTAGTTTTAATCCAAATCATGCGTGTGCTGAAGGAGCGAACGGCAATCAAGATCATGCTCGCTCTCTCTCTCTCTCGCTCGCTCGCTCTCCTTACCGTCAGGTAACTTAAGTAACTTGTGCATTGTTTTACTTACTTGCTTTTGACATTTCCGACCGAACAACAAACTTTCCAGTGATGTCTGTGAACGTGCTTTGTGTATCAACTTGCGCACATCAGCTATACAGGCATGAATATTTAATGTTTAACATTAAATTAATTACATAATGTACTTCATAGATATCCTTAATCTCTAATAACTTCATTCTGCTCTCTGTTGTTCTGTTGTGGTGTTTCTTTGTCTGGACACGGCTCTATTCACATGCTGTGTGGTATCGGTGCATTTTAATGAGCACAAGTACAGGAGCAAAGTATCGGTATCGGTATCGGTGCATCCCTACTAAATGAACAGACAGATATTTTAATAGGTAAATTTCAGGCAAATATTTAAACCTTGTTTGATTCATCTTAGTGAATCAGTTCTTTTGAACTGTATATTTGAATGAATCTGTTCAAAACCCTTATTCAACAAGTAATCTGCCTCAATTTTTTACAAATTTCCCCTCTTGAAAACTGACATGCTTTATTTTTTAGAACAAAAACATATTTAGGTAAATTATTGTTTATTATTATTTATTGAAATTTCAGTGAATACAGATAGATAAATATATATATATA
>NW_015557276.1:0-24354 GCF_001515605.1 Sinocyclocheilus anshuiensis | reverse complement strand
GTGCGGAGGCAGCGGCGCCGGGACCGGGTGTGGAGGCGTCCGGCTCCAGCGAGGGCGCTTTCGGCAGGCTTTGGTCCTTGGTGCCGTTGGGCTGGGACTGGGGTTGGGGTACGTCCTGAGTTGAGCTGGTTTTTGAGGTATATTCGGCAGCGAACTGTCGGATCATTCGCTGCATGATCGCGCGAGCCACTAGAGGAATGTGGGGGTCTGTAAATCTCGGGAGGTCTGCTGAGGGAAAATATATGAAGGAATTACTTGTTTTTTTTTTTTGAAGATACAGAGAATAGATTTTAGCTACAAAATATAAAAATTTGATCACTCCAATGATATTTACTGCTCACACTTCACACCAGTGCGATTTTTGTATAATTGAGGTATTATTATAGTTTGAATCAGTTTTTTTAAATATAAATTTTACATTTTAATTTCAGTTAGTTTTAGTAATTTGTTGTTTTTTTTGTTTTTTTTAATTAGTTTTTTTACGTTTTATTAATTTAAATTTTAGTTATATATTAGTTTTCATTTTACATTTAGACATTTTACATTTAGACATTTACATTTAGTCATTTAGCAGACGCTTTTATCTAAAGTGACTTACAAATGAGGGCAATGGAAGCAATCAAAATCAACAAAAGAGCAATGATACGCAAGTGCTATAACAAGTCTCAGCTAGCTTAACGCAGTACATGTAGCAAGGGTTTTTTAAATAATATAATAAAAAGAAAACCGATAGAATAGAAAAAGAATAGAGCAAGCTAGTGTTAGAGGTCTTTTTTGCTTTTGTTAATTGTATAATAAATGAAAAGAAAACAGATAGAATACAAAAAGATTAGAAAGCAAGTGTTAGTTTTTTTTTAAAGAAAACAAGCAGCAAATGAATAGAGTGCAAGTCTAAATGTGTTTTTTTTATTTTTTAGAATAGAATTAGAATAGAGAGTGCTAGAGTTAGAGGGTCAAATAAAGATACATTTTATTTAATGATTTTTATTTAAATTTTAATTATATTTTAGTTTGTTTTTTTATTTTCATTTCAGTTTTATTTCGTTATATTTTAGTTTAGTTTATATTTAGGTTTTTTCATATTTGTTTTTTATTTTTATTTCATTTTTAGTTGATCAAGTTACACTAGATGAAAATAAGTCTTTTTTCTTCGGCAACTAGCTGAAATAAGTAAGTTTTTTTTTTTATATTTTATTTCAGTTAACGTTTATTTTATTTCAAGTAACAAAATTGTTTTTTTAATGGTTTTAGTATTAGTTAACTATAATAATCCTGCTTCACACACATTTGAAAAAAATCTCAAAAGTATTTTGCAATATTGTTATTGAACAGCCAGGTGAACATGAATAAGATAATATTTAATAAGTTAATATTTGACTAAAAAAGTACTTCTCGTCAGATTTTCTCTTTTATGAATTTTATATCTTATAACACTGCATCATTAAACTGTTTCACAATACATGTGGCTAGTGCCATTGTTTAAATCAAAGCCACTGGATTTGGCAGACAAGCCTTTGAAAACATTTCCTACAGGGCAGTAAAGTCCTGCAGACTTCCAAAAAGGAAAGACCGCTTCCTAATGTTCGTTTAGAGTAAAAAACATCAAACATACACGGTCAGGAAGAGAAACAGAAGACTGAAAACATCTGAACATCAAAGCACTTTTCTTGGACATCCATATACATATGCTGTGCGCATAATCTGTGCGTGTATGAAAATGTAAAAAAGTGAAATTTAATTTGATTTAAATTGAGTTGCAAGGTTTTTTAGTAAGTGTCAGTTATTTCATAATGGATTTTTGCCATGTCATAACTATTTGAATTTTATATTAAAAATACAAAAATACACAGTATTGTTTTTCCCAGTGTAACTACTTTGGTTTCAGCTCTTGTAATGTACAATATAATGTAAGTCTTACCCTTTCTATAGAAGACAACATTGAGGAAATCCTCTGCTTGCTTCTCAAGTTTGTTAATGTTGGACTGCTCTTGCTTGAAGCTGTCCGCTTCTGATAACACTTGGTTGTTCAAACCAACCAACTTTTCCTAGAGAGAGAAAAAAAAAAAAAATATATATATATATTTTTTTACTTATAGTCTTTTCACTTGAAAGCTGGATAGGAAGTCAGTGCAATATGACCATGTTGTACCAATTTACCTGTCATATTGTTCTCCTATAAAAATGTCTGCAAATTTGTGAATACAAAAGCTGTTCAATTTCAAAGAAAGAGTAAAGCTGATTTATTGTTTGAGGTTTGTTGTAAAGAAAACCCCAGGGCAAATGATTGACAGTGTTGTAGTTCCTTCACAGTCCATCTGTCACACCTGAAGATGTGTTGCCAAGTAATAGCTTAACAAAAAGTTAGAATAATAATTACCTGTCATTTGACTGGTAAGCATTAAAAGCGTTAATGAGCATTTTTTCTTTCAACACCGATGACCCAGCGACAACAAACATCTTTAAAGTGCTGCATGGTTGAAAACATTTAATGACTCCATGTGATATGTAAAATTGCTAATGCATTGTTTAAAAAAAAAAAGTATCTTCACTCTATCAACTACGTTGGTTTCATCTTGTGTAAAGTATAATATAATGCACGTCTTACCCTTTCTATAGAAGACAACATTGAGGAAATCCTCTGCTTGCTTCTCAAGTTTGTTAATGTTGGACTGCTCTTGCTTGAAGCTGTCCGCTTCTGATAACACTTGGTTGTTCAAACCAACCAACTTTTCCTAGAGAGAGAAAAAAAAAAAAAATATATATATATATTTTTTTACTTATAGTCTTTTCACTTGAAAGCTGGATAGGAAGTCAGTGCAATATGACCATGTTGTACCAATTTACCTGTCATATTGTTCTCCTATAAAAATGTCTGCAAATTTGTGAATACAAAAGCTGTTCAATTTCAAAGAAAGAGTAAAGCTGATTTATTGTTTGAGGTTTGTTGTAAAGAAAACCCCAGGGCAAATGATTGACAGTGTTGTAGTTCCTTCACAGTCCATCTGTCACACCTGAAGATGTGTTGCCAAGTAATAGCTTAACAAAAAGTTAGAATAATAATTACCTGTCATTTGACTGGTAAGCATTAAAAGCGTTAATGAGCATTTTTTCTTTCAACACCGATGACCCAGCGACAACAAACATCTTTAAAGTGCTGCATGGTTGAAAACATTTAATGACTCCATGTGATATGTAAAATTGCTAATGCATTGTTTGTGGAAATATATAGATAGGAAAATAAGAGCGAGATTAATTACCTTCACTTTTTCACGTCTCAAGCAGCAAAAGAGACAATGTTCATTAAACGACCAATCTGACACACCCTCTGGCTCACAATCTGCAAGAAAAAAAAAAAAGATTTTTAACTGTGCTGTTCTTTTACAAACAAACACTAAATACACTTTGCCACATACTACAACAAACATGTTGGCCAATTATTAATAATAATGCATTTTAAAATAATAATATTCTGTGTTTTTCCTGCACTGACAATTTTCAGTAGCATCCCAAATAATATTTTTGGCCACATACTATGTTATTTATTATATTTTTTAAATATTATAATATTTAAAAATAATAAAATATAAAGAAAGAAGCCTTGCTCTTTTCGAGAAGATTTCAGAAAAACATCATCCGCCGGTTATTTCCACGCAGAGATATTTTTTGTTATACCTCATATCTGATTACTTTACTCAATATTCTCAGTAATAATCTAAATATTAATGTATTTTTTTTTTTACATTCTGACCAAACGCCCATTGAAATTGCTTCAAAATACCTTCAAAATGCTTTAATGTAAGAACTACATGCAAAAACTGTAATATTGAACTACATACATTTTTAGTGTCAATTGATTTAAAATATTATTTAAATTAACCCACATATCAATATTTGCATAGAAAAGCCCTCAAAGGAAGACCTGATCTAATGTATTGGTGAACACTGACAGGAGTCATGTGCAAATGTTCATGAGAAATGAAATTACAATGGTTTTTGGTGTAAGTAACCTTGACTACCATAAGCGGGCCTTGGGGGGAAATTAAAGTGTTAAATCTTTACCCCATATATGTTTTTCTTTGTTATCATCTTTGACAGACTTTATTTCTAATGCTGTGTCTGATTATAGCCGCTAGCTAACAATCACATGACAAGGATATTTTGTTTATTTTTAGGAGTTGCCGTCTCTTGACCGATTGACTGCAAAATGAGATGAGACAATATTCCATTCTTGACTACTCCAGGTATGCGAAAGGTAAAAATGTCTTATATGGGCATATTCATTATGACTATAAAAAGTAACGTTGTGACATCTGTTAGAAGCAATTAGATGATTTGTTATCAAAGAAAATGAATAACCAGAACTAACCTGTACTGATCTGTGTATAAATTATTAACTTGAGCAACTTTTAAAGTGCACTAACACTTTCATCTAGAAGGCCATTTAATTTGTGGCTGTGTGCATTTTAGGTTACTGTTTTTGCAAAAAGAAGTATTTATCTTGATAAATAATTACCAACATAAGTCAAAACGTTGGAAAAACAAAAACATGACCTTTTTCTCCAACATAGAAATGTTCACTGTGTGAAGTTTTAATTTGTTCTGCAAAAAAGAGCAAACCACTTAGGCCATGTTTATATTCATGTTTAAATTTAGTTTTGATTATTTAAGCTCATGAATGGTTCTTCTGACTTAACAGTTAATTGTATACACCTTAAGAAACAGACAATTAAAAAAATTTCTGGTTGATCTGCTAATTAGATTGATGCCTCATATATTGTGAATTTACAAAATGACTCAAGGGCTTAGAATAGAGCCCTGTGGTACTCCAGAACAAAAACAGAAGCTGG
Source organism: Sinocyclocheilus anshuiensis (assembly GCF_001515605.1). NCBI lineage: Eukaryota > Metazoa > Chordata > Actinopteri > Cypriniformes > Cyprinidae > Sinocyclocheilus > Sinocyclocheilus anshuiensis. Next base: position 19,507 of record NW_015557276.1, on the reverse strand, counting down.
ATGTTTTTCAAATGAGCAATTTTGTTTGGGTTTACAAACAAAAAAAACTTTTCTTACTCAAATTAGTTTTTTTAAAGGTGCAGTAAAGAAGATTTGTCCATTTAACAGTTTAGGTATAAAACTGCAAAATAAAAATTGGGCTTCGGCTCAGCTGTACAGTGCAGATGAATATGATGGTTTAAGCTGTATCTGTGCACATGTGCTTACAAGTGATCTTTTTTAGAGCCAATGTCACTATCAAAACTCTAATCATTTGAGAAGTCCAGCGGTGCATCTCAATCACCTCCCTAGTTCAGTAGTCAAGGCACTGTGTCACGGTCTTCAGCGGGTGTGCCCAGGATGGCCACCAGATGACTGTGTTCTGTGATCACATGGCTTGTGTTGTGTTTGTTTGTTGCCATGTGCTCTCTCCTGTCTATTGTCTTGCCCCGCCCATCTGGTTACCTCATTATTGTTTAAGTTGCTCCACCTGTGTCTCCCTCTCTAGCCTCCTCATTTGGTTTCCTATTTATTCTCCTGGTGTCTGTAATTCTGGGCTGATCCGTCGTTTTTTCATTGTGTGTGTTATGTCTGCATGTAGTGCAGTTCCTAGACTGCCTGTCTGTTTTCCCCCTCGGGGTTGTTTTAGTTTGTTTTTGCTTCATTTTATTATTAAAAGAAAGAACCATTCATCCTGCACTTGAGTCCTCGCTTCATCTCTCCACACACACTGTGACACACTGATCAGGGAGTCGGCCATTTTTAGGGCTGTCTCATTCGTATAATCCTTCCAGTGCACTGGAACATTTGCTCCCTGAAAAAAAACATAATGCACCGCAAAAACAAGGGAGAATTGTAGATGCTCACTATGCTCCCTTACCATAAATTAGATCACATTTCTGAAGCGTGAAACATAAAATGCATAAGCCAACACAATAAATATAATAACACATGATAGAAGATTTGAAAAGCATAAACACATCGCTAGACAAGTAGCGTACAAATCTAGTTAACATTTATAATTAATATTCGGCTGTTGAAAAGATATGTTACAGAGCAATGCGTTTAAAAAGCATGAAAAATAATATCTGCCTGTTGTTGATTAATACTAGTGGTGATGATCTACAATGCTGTAAGTAGTCATGTCACTGGAAATTGAGTAATCACTGTCCAATGTGTAGTATGCCAGGGTCCTTACCAGTGCCCAGATTCATGTACATTATATACTAATTCACTAGCTAGGGAGCTGATTGAGACGCCCCCTACACATCTCACTTTTGGCTGCTCCTGTTAGAGGAGTCTCCACAGTGGATTATCCGTATTTTTATTTAGGTTTTACTTACTAACTTCATATCTCAAATTACATATTGTGTTTAAAGCATTCTGAGATTAAAATGACAGTTTCAACGTTTAAAAGTAGACAACTTTTTTGTCTCGCTCAGGCTACTTTTGTAGCTGGCATTGTACATACTTTTATTTTACCTTAAACACAATTTTTTAAAATTAGTTTGTAAATTAGTTTTTTTAAATTAGTTATTTTTTAAATTAATTAGTTTGACAAAACTACATGTTAATTGGAAATTACTGCAATTTAAAATATAGTTTTAAATATATGTAGTAAATCATGTTTTTTATGGATTTTCATAATTTAGAATGTAAAGTCTGGGACAAGGTTAAATTGAGACTTTAGTCTTTGCAACTTTACAGATCTTCTTTATGCACCAAGAGCACTCCAACACTCCAAAGAGAAAGGAAAAATTTAAATCGCATCATATGACCCCTTTAAAATAATAACATCTATACAAGAAAGGTTAAAAAATACGATTCAAATATGATATTATTTAGACTGTAATTAAAAGTTAACTGCAAACATAGCATTCTAATTTAAAAGTAACCATCAGTATAATCTTCACCTCAATCGCATCCAATGTAACACTGACCTTGAAAGAGGGTAAGATCTTTTACGAGTCCTGGTCCAAACAGCCCCTCCAAAATGCTTTCGAACCCTGTGAAGAAAACAAAGGTATATTCTTATTAGCTCTGTGGAAGGTCTATAAGTACAAATCACATGTCCACCCACGTCCACCCCCACACGTGCACAAATTGCTTTCAATTTTATGAACTAAATCAATGCTTTGCCGATTTAATACTGCCACTCAATTTAATTAACTGCAAATACCGGCTCAAGTGCATAGTTGCATGAATACACCCTGAAGAATCTGCTAAAATGGGAAACAAAAAAAGAGAATTATTAGCCTATTCTGTGTAAATGTTTTATAGTAATGATTCTTGGAAAGGAAATCTTGGAAACAAATCAAATGCAATGCAGACATCTGAATGTCGAGATGTGAATGCCTTTAGTTTTGATGCTTTAAAAAGGGAACACATTTAAAGACGCATTCTTTTTGAGAGTTTTACCTTGCTATACTAGCTAATGCACGACACATTGCAATCTCCTAATTAAATAAACAACAACAACAACAAAAAAATGATCAAGAAAAAAGGCAAAGCAAAAATCAAAAGTGAAAAAACCCATAGATTTATAATAGCAGCCATAATAATAAAAAATAAAAAAATGAACGAAATAACATTTTTGTGCATTCTCTAGTCTAAACCACACACTTAAACTTGAAAGGATCATAGAGGCATTTTCTCTAATTGTTTAAGGCAAATCCTTACAGCTTGTTCAATAACGCCCTTAGTTTTGCTGTCGCAATAATTAAAAAGAACATGATCACAAGTTTTTGTATGCAATGCAGACATCTGAATGTCGAGATGTGAATGCCTTTAGTTTTGATGCTTTAAAAAGGGAACACATTTAAAGACGCATTCTTTTTGAGAGTTTTACCTTGCTATACTAGCTAATGCACGACACATTGCAATCTCCTAATTAAATAAACAACAACAACAACAAAAAAATGATCAAGAAAAAAGGCAAAGCAAAAATCAAAAGTGAAAAAACCCATAGATTTATAATAGCAGCCATAATAATAAAAAATAAAAAAATGAACGAAATAACATTTTTGTGCATTCTCTAGTCTAAACCACACACTTAAACTTGAAAGGATCATAGAGGCATTTTCTCGAATTGTTTAAGGCAAATCCTTACAGCTTGTTCAATAACGCCCTTAGTTTTGCTGTCGCAATGATTAAAAAGAACATGATCACAAGTTTTTGTCCTTCAGGCTACGGCTGTCTTTCTGACAGAAACACAAACCGCCAGGCTTAGTTAGTGCGATTCACTATTCATCAGCTGTTCCCACTATAGTTTGCTTATAAAGCATGCATTCCAAATTGTTGCTGGCTACAAAGGAGGCTTTGAAAACAAAAATGAGCACTTCAAAGTGTTCCAACATTCCAGTCCATTAAATGCACAGCATTACTGCTAAAACTGCAGCGGTTTTTAAGCTCTAGTGGATAATTGCATGGGCACACAATGATTGAGTACTGTACATATAATGCAAAGATATTTGTGATAAAGCACAACATTATGTTAGCCTTGAGTTTGCAAATACATTTCAGAAACACTTACAATTTTGACAAAAAAATGAAATCATACTCTTCCAAAAACTCATAAAGCCCTCATTAAATCAACTTGAATTTATAAGTGATACTGAGTTTTGTATTAAATGCTTAAATTCTTAAATTGTATTAAATTCAGTGCTTGTTCATATGATGTGTAGTTAAATATGAAAAGCACTAGTGCAAGAGGCTTGTTGGAGGAGAACTGTGTGGGATATCGCCACAAAAGAGCGACTCATTCAACCCAACAAAACTAACATTCATTCACTATCACTACACAACCTTAAATCACCAAGACCAAATAAAGAATGCATTGCACACAAAAATTTAACAATCAGGGTGAGGAAAGGTCCAATTAAGGGGGTGCGTGAACATACAGAAACACGCCAATCAATTCGACACCAGGGAGTCAAGTCAGCAGCTTTTTGTTTGAACTTCCTGGTGACCATTAATAGTCTATAGTGTAGTGGATGTATGAATAATTTACTTTCACTGGGCAACAAGCACCCATGTATCTAACCAGTAGATAAGATCGATATATCGTACAGAGTCTGAGTTCTGCAGATGGTTGAAGGACACTATTTCCAAGCAAGCTTCCCACACAAGCTAACTGTTCAATGTAAAATGTAATTAAATCTAACCTAACAAACTGCATACATTTAAGGACAAATTCTAGAAGATATGGTTACTGTAAAAACAATCATGCTTTTAATTCTAATGCAGAAATTAGCCTAACTTGGAGTGCTTTGCTCATATTTCTAAATCCATAAACTAAATCAGGGGTTTTAAACAGTAACCTCATGCTATGTTTTTGTCATGTCCATGTTCCATTTTGTTAAATCTGCTTTAAAAAAACACACACACACACACAAATATGAGAGAAAAAAGACAAAGGAAAGAAAATAAAAATGCAGCAAAATGCATGTAACAATGTCTCTATGCAAAGGATGAAATTTGGCATTAGAATTATTTTTAGGTGTGGTGACGGCATGTCAATTTAGAGATTTTCACACATTGGATCGAGTACTGAACCCTGAGGCACACCACTTGACATTTGGCCCCTTTAAAATGGACTTGGATATTAACTGCTTCTGAATTATTATTATAAACATTTGTTAATATTTTGGCTTCGTGAATGTTGCTAAGAATTTACTGTGCTGCTTTTTTTATTTTTTTTATTTACTTTAAACAATCAAATTGGTTGCTAATTTAGGTTTCAAATATACACTTCCCTAAAGGCTTAAGCTGTTGTCAATGTCTTCCAAACGACTTCTGTAACATTTTAAGGAACTAAGCACCACCCAAGAGATCAATATCATCTTACATAAAGACTAGAAAAAAAGAGCTTTCTCTCTCCGGTGAGGACAATACCTTCATTAAATCATTAAAATCAGCATATTGGAGACGGTGCATGCTTTTTTCCCGTGGTTTATCTTAACCCTAAATTAAGCCAACTCCCTACCCCCAATCCTTCATACATGGGAGGCAGAAAGGGGGTTGGGGTTGTTCTTCAGGGGAAATCTGTGTCAACTACAACCATCTATATCTGGTTGAGCCAATCCATGAGACGGATGCTACAAAACAGCCTGGCCAAAGGCAACTAAGACAAGACACAACTTAATTTTGAGTTTAAAAACAAACCAATGAACAAATTGACCAATATAATGAATACAATTGACTAAAACACACAGACACACACACACACAGACACACACACACACACATATATAGTCACTGTAGCAACATCTCTGATGGTAAGAGTAGATCGCCCTTTATCCGGCACCAAGCAGTTCAAAAGACACACAAAAAAAAAGACGCTCCAAAAAATGTTCCCAACCCTACACCCACCCCCACCCTCACCCTCATTCTTCAGCCCATTGTTGTGTTAAAAGAGTAGTTTCTCCACATTTCAAATGCATTTATCCAATTTCACTCAGAGCATATTCAAATTGGGGAGGGGCAGAAGAAACTGGGTCATTTCTCTTTGTTTGTTTAAGGAGTTAACCCACAAAAAAGCCGCAGTCTCTGAGAAAGCAATCATAATCTGTGAAGAACCTGCCATTGTGACCCTGACGGCTATTCTTTAAATTCTGAAGGAAAAAAAGCAGTAACATTTTCCTGATAATTATCCGACAGGAAGCTGTCGGCTGAAATTCAATGTGGCGGCACGCAGGAGTCACACTGTGCAGTTCAACGATCCTGTTGGGGCCAATGATTTATTCAGTGCGCCATGTGCCAAAAGCAGAACGTCTAATTAATTATCCAATTATTTAATTATCCAACTGAAGGCCACTAAAATGATTAAGAAATCAATTGTAAAGCTCAGGCTTGAAATCTTTTATTATTCCTTGTATATAAAAATAAATGAAATAAGTTTTTAATGTGCTCCAATATTAACTCAGTTAATATAATATAGAGCTAATATGAACTCATTTTGAAAGGTCCCACTATGTTTAATATGTCTTTTCAATACATTAAACAAAATGCATATCTAAATAATATGAGGTGAAATGCACGCTGGAAATGCTGACAATTAGAAATATGAACAGATGTATGATGATATTATCCACAATTTGTTCAGAAAATAAAAGTAAACATAAAATACAAGTCAGAGATTTCAACGCTACATAAGTACTACATACTTGAAGTGCTCCATAAGTTTCATCATTTAGACAAGTAATAACAACCTTCTCCCTAAAAATGCTCAAATAGCTTAAGGATTTGAGGTATTATTCATGTCTGTAATACAAACACACTAAAATATGTATTTACTGTTGGGATTTGTTCAAACAAGCTCAAGAAATGAAAATCTGAGCTGAGAATAAGTTCAGTAAATTCATATTATTATGAATTATAAAATGCTGTCGATAATGTAAATATGAATAAAAATATATTATAATAAATAATATATTAAAATATATTATAACATTTATTTATAAATAATATTAATAGTATTCATTAATATTGTTTTTATATTTTTTCAGCAAGGTATAAATGTCTGTGATTTATGTTCGGTCCTTACCTCAAATTGAATGAGCTAAAATTGGTTTGGGGCTGTAACAATATATAAAAGATCCTTTATTTCATCAAATAAGTGATGTTTTCTGAATTTACACTGTAAATCAATTTAAAAGTAATTAATTTGACATCTATTTTCACATTTTTTACTGACAAAATTTAATTTCACAAATCATTACCTAAAAGCAGCTCTCGATGTATTCAAAAGCTTATATGTTTTATTCTGTATTTAAGACGCTCATATTGTTAGTGGAGTAGAACAGATGTTGAGTTAATAGAGATCGCCTTGAAGATTTGACTGCTTATACTGCAGCCGCAAAGATTCACCCTTGAGAAAGTAGATTAATGCTTAAAGACGTATAGCTGTCTAGGAAGCATTTCTTCTCTTGTCTCAGTCACCTGGAAGGTACGGCATACACATACTGTGCAAACGAATGCTGAATGAATAGAGCAGATATCACATGTGACTGCGCTTGGTGACAATGTGATATCTATAGCCTGAAGTTCTCTATTCAGTGAACTTTTACTGAAAGTGCTTTATAGGTTTCCTACGCTCCAATTCACACGTTCTGCCAGATTCAATTTACTTCAATTCCAAATAAACTGTAAACACGGACACAAAAGCGTAGCCCATGCACAGCTGACCTTGTCAAATACTTTGAACATTTCTAAAAAAGGAAAATAAAATAATTTTAAAAATACATAGTAGCAGAAAGAAAGTGAAGAATTTAGGCTCAACACAAACAATGAATTCAAAACATACAAATATAACTTTTTTTAATGTTTTAATGTTTGAGTTTTTTACTGGAGAGAAAATAAAACCTTTTTTAAAGCACAAACAGCATCAATTTTAGGTCTTTATACCAAGTGAGGGTGAAAAGACACGAAAGGAAGAGGCTTTTCAAATGCAAAATGTTGCAAGCCGGATTTGAACCTCCAGCGTCCGCATGAGCATCATAGTCTTCAAGTGTAAAAGCCTACGTTACATTTTCTTCATTCAAGGCCTCGAACTACTAAAAAACGTTTTTTTTTTCTTTATGGCAGACGTGTAAATAAAAGAGTGGCACATCACCTGTGTGAGATATAAATAAGCATACGCTACTGCCATTTTGACTGCCTTTGCGATTAAATGCCCTCTATCTGCGTATTTCATACACAGACATCAAACTAATTAATTTGAAGAAAAAGACTGCAGAAAAAGCTAATTATGAGGTCGCAAGGTGCACATATTTTATTATTAAAGAGAGAACAGAAAAGGGAAGTTTGTAGAGGCAGACCGGCTTTTCTCAGACGTGTGCTTCCTAACCTCGGGGCGTAAAAAGAAGGTTTGCACGTTGCTTAGTGACACTGGGCGCGATCGCTATGCTTCTCTTAATTAGCCTTTCCTCCATCCCTTTGTCTCCTGCTGCCTGTCAGTCATTTCACGGACTAAATATATATATAACATGTTTGGTGTGCAATTGAAAAGTTGCTTTAAAAAAAAAACTCAGCTCGTCTGGCTTTTGATTTCTAAAGGACATGTAGTATAAAAGGGGGGAAAATCCAATTAAGAAAGCGACCCCCATCATCCCTTTCATTTGGGTCTTTCTTTGCAGATGAATGACTAATTACGATCCTCCAATGATGAGGTTAGGATGAAGTTAGGAAGGTATTTATAACACCATGGTCATAACCATCTATTGCGGATGCATTAGATCAAGCGCATAAGGTTAAAGGGGAAAATTAGTGCTAAAATGGTTTTATACTTTTTATCCACAGTGTATCAAGATTAGAAAATGACTGATGAGTTTTTAATGTAGATATTCAGAGATTAGAGTGGCAGATGGCCAGCGTAATACTGATTTTATACATATAATTCAGTTAAATGATTGCAAATTAGATGTACACACATCTAATGCAGTTTAGTGAGTTTGGCTAATTGATTTAAACTTTTCTTAACTACAAATATAATATACATTTGATATTTTAATTGGTGCTTTAATTAGCGTGCTGAGATTTTGCTGTTAAACAGCTCTTTCTGTTTTTGAAGACAACAACTATAACACGTCTGATCAAGGTCAAGTCAACCTGAAACTGGACTAATCACTCAGGCCCTCCTAGTCAACTAGTCACTCAGGAACCCTCACTAACTAGTCTAACGAACTTGAATTTTTGCACATCCCAACTCAAAATCAGCAAAATATCCAAACTATCCATTGGAATCGACCAATTATTTTCTTTTACAAAGTCTTGATTTTGTTTTGGGGGTGTACTAGAACAGGCTCTCATACTACGTTGTTCGAAAAACACATTATTTTTCACATATTTTACATTATTACAACACCTCTCTCCCCAGTCTGGCATGAACAGCTCGAATAGTTCCTGTATCAAATGAAGGCCCGTCTTCTGAAATACGAAATGTGCTGTGATTGGTTAGCTGGGCCAGTGTGTGTTGTGATTGGCAGCACTCGGCGCCTGGTCGGGAAATGTCACGCCCCTTACCATAGCCGCCTGAAAGCTTCAGTGTAAGTATTGCGTCAAAATCGAATCAGTTTGAGCACGATTTAAACCCGGATGATTGTAACCACTCAAAGTTCGTCTGCCTTGGGAAAGCTAGCGTGCCTCCGACACAGTGATAACACTCGTTGCCTTCTCTAGTGCAGCTCAACCAGGTCTCGTCCCATTCGTCGGTATTTGTGATATCACAAATCCCGGAAAATATGCGTTGTAGTCCAAACGAGTCGTTCGTTGTAGTTTTTGAAAAGTGATTTCTGTTAAATAAAATATCTCCTTTTGAAGTGGACTTTGAGCGTTGTAACTTTGCAGATCTTTTTTTATGCTCAAACAGCAACATTACAGACTAACTAAAGTTGAAAAAGTGAAAAAGCATAATAGCACCCCTTTAATTATTCTGACTGTTTGAGTTTTGAGTTGAAAATTAACCATTGGTCCCTGGTTTCTAGGAATTTGTATGAAAAACAGTAGTCTAAATACATTTAGTATAAATGCACAAACACTATAGCTTAATCACACAAAATACTGTAATTATATTACATTACTCCTTTAGTGTTACTACAGTAAATCCATGGTAAATGATGGCGTTCTGTAGATTGAAAAGCTTCTGACTGCGCTGCCGTTTGGACTTCGAGCCGAGTGGATAAATGGTCCGTGTGGCATGGTTCAAATGAGTCGTGCTGTTTCTTTCCAACTTTTGGTGCATAAACATTTAATCGGACATTTATCAAACTGTGTCCTTTGCACTCGCAAATCTCTCCGTGCTCTTGCGCTAAATGAATTATTTTCGCACCTGGATTAAACGTTGTCAAAAGTTATCAACAAATCAGACTTCCATGACTGACCGATTAAAATGCTACGTGAAATCTAATTAGCTGGAATTCTTTTGACAATCAAAGATGGCTCTTTAATTTCGTTACAATTTAATATTTAGTCATATTAATCAAAAGTATATTAGAAATGGCTGGGATTGGGGTGCTTGGATGATTTGTGCAAATAAATAACCTAGTAATCTGTCTGTCTAACTGGTTGGTCAAATTAATTTCTAGCGCAAGAGCACGGAGAGATTTGCGAGTGCAAAGGACACAGTTTGAGATCGCACCCGGGCACACTTTGAGCACGAGGAGAGATTCGCGATGGCAACGGACACGTTTTAAGTGCGCGCACACTCTCTGGGAGAGAGCAGCACATATCTGAGAGCGCACGTGCGGTTTAGAGCGAGAGCAAAGGAAATCCGCATGCGAGCGGAGAGATCATCATAGCAATGTACTTTCGCCCTACAACAGTGCGCTCTCGATATTTGACAGTAAAATAACGCCATAATCGTACCGATTAGTCAACCTGTCACTCAGGATTGAGGAACCCCCACTAACTAGTCGAATTTAAATTTTTACACTATGTGTGGCAGCACTTCCCCCGGGGGGGATTAAAAAATTATATATATATACATTTACAACTCGTGTAAAAAAACATCATCAGTTGATTTTCACGTTGGTTTGAATGGGATGATTGAAAATGCAAACTCATTCTCTGCCAGCAGGAGGCGCTTTTGGAGAAATAGCAGTTTCCCCGGTAATGGCTGTAATCAAATCAGTAGTTCATGAGCGCAGTGCTGCATATATACAATATCATATCAGGTCGCCCCAAATAAATCAATGTATGGGAAACACTGCAAACTCAAAATTAGCAAAATATCCAAACTCTCCATTGTAATTGACCAACTGTCAGAGTTATCAGGCACGAATCTCAAAACTGTTAAAGAGCAATCAATAACACATAAATAATAGTCCCAACTGATCCAATAATATCATGTCCATTGCCATACCCTATCTTGGCTCAATTAAAAAAATTAAAAAATGATGTTGCATCAATTTGCATATTTTTGATAACGTTAACAAAAGTGACAAAAATGAACTAAAAATACTAAAACCTGAGCATCAAAGACATAGCCGAATTTAGACAACAAATATAATTTGATACTCTAGAGACAAGAAAACTACAATCTAAATAAAGAAAAAAGTTAATTTTTTTAAATAAAATATTATTCAATCCTTTGTTTGAAATCCTAGAAAAAGGCTAGTGCGCAAAATATGGAGAAAAACAAAGAGAAAACACACTCAAGTGCTTCCTGCATCAACTATTTTATTTTCCCTTGTTCGACTCCAGCAAGAACATTGCAAGTGTTATTTGGAGAGAAGGTTAAACAATGTCATTCGGGCCCCTCTTGACCTAGATTGTGTTTGAATTAGAGTGCGGGAAAACCGCAAACCCGCAGCTGTGCTATGAGGGCACGGCCAATCAAATTGAACCCATCAGGACATCAGCCTTCCATGACAGGACCTTTTAGGTCGCCAAGCCCCAATTGCAGGGAATGTAGATCTCGTACATGCACCAGTTGTCATAAAAAGGAACTACTGGCCACGAAAGGCAATTTTAAGCTTTTGATGGTGGTGATTAATGTCAAAAGCAATGTTTACTTGGCCATTAAGTACCAAATGTGCAGCATTAGGTTAAAGTAGACGTCTGGATTTAAGTCCGCTGTAAAGCAGGTTATTTATAGGGTTAAGTGTTCCAAAAAAGCCAAATGTGATATAGAATAAAGGAACCATTTTTGCAATACTTATTTGACTGTGCTTTCAAAAAGCTGTTTTTTTTAAAAGAATACTTCAGTCGATATTCCACAATACTTCATGTTTGCGAGCCGCTCTGCGTTAGTTAGTGAGTCACAACAAATGGTTTATTTTCAGGGCTGGCACATGTCAAACTTATGTGGTGATCTCCAAGTAAACCCACAGAACATCTGTAGCATGATTAAAAATATATTTGTGTGTGTTTGAGAAAATCATTTTTTATTAAAAACTATAGTTTTTTTTCATAGCCTAAGGTCAATCTGAAAATGAAAGCACTCTAAAAAAAAAAAAAAAAAGGCTTGGCCTTCGTCTTGCGTGTATATGTACTACATTGTCATTGTTTTTCACCTGAACCTTGGATCAATGATATCTTTTTATCTGTTTGTTTATCTATCTATTTTCTGTTTTTACAATAATATAATAATATAGGTAGACTATTATTTCGACCATGCAGTAAATGTTGCAAAGTATATTTAAAATGCTTAATGCAGTAAATAAAATACAACTTGTTTTGTTTTCCCACAGTTTTTCCAAAAAAAAAAAAAAATAAAAAAAATGAAAGGATCATATTTAATAATTTTCAATAATACGTACCATAGAGCAATACATATTGTTTAAAAAAAATTATTTTTGCCAACATATATTTTTAGAACAAGCAACAAAACCACCATAAGAGGTCAAATATAATGTTGTTCCCAGCTTACTTTCTTCAGTGAAACAAAACAAAGAAATTCAGCAGAATGTCCAAGCTGCTCTTTTCCATACAATGAAAGTGAAAAGCAAACATCTTCATTTTAAGTAAAAGAGCAGCTTGGAGATTCTGTTAAATAGCTCCTGACTTTCAAAAACTGAGCGTATAGTCATGAAATTTTCTTGTTTTTTTGGGTGAGCTACACCTTTCATAAAGACATCAGAGAACATGTATCCATTGTACGCCACTGTGATAATTCAACAATACATGAGTGCAAGGAAAACTTCATCTCTCTAGTCGACATACAATGCAGGTGATATGATACTCCATTCAAAAACACTCTTTCCCACAAAACAATCTCTCTATTGAATCCTCCAGATCCTCCCCTGACAAATCAAAACATCCAAATCAAAAACCTTACATAGATGAGATAAGACAATGCAGAAATCAGCAAATTAACACACACGCACAAAAATAAAATCTGCCTTTTTACACAAATGTTAAAAAAATTCTGATTTGGATATCCAAGTCTATTGTTTTGTGTTTCTCACATAATTTATGACAAGAGGTTTTCCATGGTTTAAATGCAAAACAACAGCATCTGCTTAAACTTCAGCAAATAACTTTACTTCGTACTCTCTATATCTACTCAAATATTATTCTAAGCTATATGGTTTTTAATGAGATTTAATCTAGTTTTGGAATAGGTTGAAAAGCACAGACAAAAAGTAATAACTTAGCTGAAGAGATAACAATTATTATGCGTTTCCACTAAATGACTTTTATAGTAAAGCCTGATGCAGAACTGTGTGGGAAAAAACCCTAAGCATTTGAAAATATTTAAATTAACAGAAATAAACAGTTTCATAATAATTCAGCATTTTCCAAAGAACAATAAATAGTTGATTTTACTTATGTAATTATTGGCAGCTACTGAACAATGGAGTCTTACATTGAGACTGACAGTTAATCCTCATTTAATAGCACAAAGACCCTAAAGACAATAGTCATCAGATCACCAGAGTATAAAATTATCTCTAGTTGGGAGGGGGCCGTGTAATTGATATGAGATTTCAGCAGGCTTGGGCTGTTCTAATCATATGATTTCCACATGCATTCCTGCTCTTTACCACCGAGAAACAAAAGAAATCATTCACACGATGGGATCCACATGGATGTAGGACTGAGACGTTGGAGAAAATGAATGAAACAAACATATAGCTCAAGGATGCGCTAACTTCTACCAATTGGCTGGTTGTGTGAAAAAGTAATTAATTGAACGTTTTGGATTCAGCTGACCCTCAGATGGTTGTGCTTTAAAGGGGATGAACTTTTTCAATAGGGTTTTACTGTACAAATGGTCTAACAGCTAAAGTATAGCATGCAAATTAAAGCATTGTTGCTAAAAACCTTTTAAAAAACTAGTCAACCTCACTAATCGACAGGTTTGTTGGACTAGTCGACCATTGCAAGGCACCCCAATATGGCTAATCATGAACCAAAAAGACATGAAAATACACTGAAAAAAATGGTAACATCTGAATTAAAATTAACATCTTAAAAAAAATCTGGTAACAAAAAATATTATTTGACATAACTGAACCAACATATATCCATTCATACCAACAAAACTAATTTTTATGGGTTAAATATGGTAGAAATAGCTCTTCAAGTTTACAGTTGCAGATTACCACTTTTTACATTGTACATTAACTGTAAAACTCAGTGTGTCATGGACAGCAATGACACGAGACTGAGACATCAACGGCGGTATTTACTTAATGATAGAGCAACTTTTGTTCATATCAGACTATTTGCAACAATATTAATGAAACTGCTTTCATAATTAGTAATTTTGTAAAATGTAAAATCAATCAAATTCCAAAAAGATAACCTACTGAAAACATGCTACACTTGAACATGTCTACAACATTTCATATGTCTTTCTACACATTTCAAGTGTTTTCAAGCGTAAGATTAAAGCTACTTTGCTAAAAGTGATGCTAAAACTTACAAATGTTTTTAGTATTTAGGAATTGTACCACCATAAACACTAAAACTTGAAAACTAGGCCAAAGCTTTTAATTTATTTGCCACCATTACACACACACAGAATCTGCATCAGCATTCCAGCAGTTCCCTGAAAACATCTCCTGCATTACGCAGCAAAAATAATAAAAATTCCTTCAACACCCCCCATAGGCAGCTTTTTAGGGCAATCAACTTTGAGCATAATCTAAATCCTTTCTGAACACGGCAAGTGTTCAGGGGCTTTAATGGAAAACAGCCACAGAGTGTCACATGAGAGGCAGTCAAAAAAATGGCAAACCATATGGCAGATTTTCTCACATTTGGATTTGCAGGGATTGGTTTAGGCTAATGTGAACTACAGCACAGAAAGAGGAAGATTAAAAATTGAGCTTATCTTGTCTTTACGGTTACTGTATATCAAAAATAAACACTCCCAAAGTTCTTGTGCAAGAGCCTGTTAAGGAATGTCTCACTTCATCGAATCAAAGGTCTCGCTTACCTGGAATCTTTTGGGAATTTAGGGAGAAAACATAACCTGAGAGAACAAAATGTGCCCAAAATTCAATGTTCTTGACCATAAAGCCTTATTTTACAATTATTATTCATTTGCATTTGTAAATTTTGTTGCGAACAACATCCAACGAACAACCACTATTAGGATTTGCATCAGTCGAAAAAGTCAGAATTGGGATAAAGTACGGATTTAATCTAGATGTCCTTTGACAGAATGAGAATCCCTGGGGTTTAAAAGCAGAAAATAATGGAGACAGACTTCCGAGATGTCAAAACACTTAGGCACAGAAGCCTGACACATTTAAGATCTGAACTGTTGAGAACAATCCAGCGGAAAACCAAAAGTATTATCTCTGTGGGAGTATAATGCTACATCTTTTAAAGTTGCTTACATGGTTTAGCGAAGCCCTAACAGCTTCAAAGCTTCTGTATAAAAGTGGTGGAAACCCAAGCTGTAAACTCTAGATAAATGCTAATCAAGAAGAATCTAAGTTTTAGTTCCCTAAACAAAAATATATTTTTTTCCAAATGTGCAAACAAAACATGTCTTTCACTTGGCCATCTAAACATTTTTTTTATTTCGTTTAATTTAAAGTGCAATGCATCCTCTAATCAAGAAGAATCTAAGTTTTAGTTCCCTAAACAAAAATATATTTTTTTCCAAATGTGCAAACAAAACATGTCTTTCACTTGGCCATCTAAACATTTTTTTATTTCGTTTAATTTAAAGTGCAATGCATCCTAACAGTTGTTGTGTGTTTCAGTGAATCGTTAATATATTAAGTAAAATGCATGATATGTTAACAAACCCAAGCTTTTAACATTCATTTCATTATTTAACTACAAAATAATTGTATCAAATATTCTATGCAGTATTTTCCCCCTATACTGTAAATACATGCAGCTTCTCAACAAGACAAAGATCCATACATAATTCAGATTTTTTTTTAATCAATTTAAAATGCTGTTGATTTTCAGCATTGGTCAAAAAGAATGCAACTCGAATCAATGCACCTTCTCACAGCCTACATGCCAATTAAATCTGCTGGAAACTGTCGTCAAATAGCTCCAGACGCTTCTTTAACAACCTCTTCACTTGGGGGTGGATGCTCAAGAGCTGCTAGAAGCGGTTTACGGTCAAGCTAGAAAAATTAAAGGTAAAGGCGCTCTCGATATGCGCCAAAAAAAGATTCCCAACCCACCAAAACTAAAATGCATGATTATGAACCAATAATATTTTTGAGCAGAACTACAAGAACTTGTAAAAGCACTTGGATATTTAATATATACTAGACGGTAACCAAACTGGAGACTTTCAAATTTCAAAGGAATATCCAAAACAGCCCTATATTTGAGTGAGATGTTGAAAGAAACATAATTGGCCGTAAGATTGTTGCTGATCTTTGATGAAACGAGAGGAAAGGCAAATGCATAGGGGAGCGTTCGAAGAGAGTGAGGGGGAGGTAGATGATGACTAGAGATAAAAATAAAAAGTGACATTTTTCCTGATGGTAATGGTTCTCACAGCACGCAGCTTTGACCTTCAGTTTTGTTTGAATTTGTGACGCTCTCGTGCATGACACCAAATGTGTGGTGACAAATTCACACAGAAAGAGTCTGAAAAGCCAGGAAAACCAAGGTTAGGATGAGTTTTGGCGCGTCCATGTATGTATAAGCTGTTTGCAGGCGGTAAAAATAAATAGCAGTTGAATAAATTTGTCTAATTAAAACAGCGGCATCTCACCAGAGTTATTTATTTAACCAACTGAAAGCTCCACACACATGATCAAACTACATTTGATGTATTTAGAGGCTTCAAGGCTAGATAAAAAGACAACTTCAAACTAAGATTACGGAAGTCCTAATACATCAACAACCCAACCCAACACATTCAACAACCTTTTCACCAAACCTTGAGCCACCAATAAACGGAAATAATTTAATTGAAATATACTACATTGTTACTTCTAGTGAATGACAATAAATGACCAAGCTGTTCACTACCTTGAACAGAAAAGCGTATCATAAAATTATTATTAATAAAATCAGTTGATGAATTTGATCATAAATTCAATGCTGGTTTGTCAATTATATTAGTTTATTTATTATTAACATTATAATTATTACGAATGGTTATTTTTTCTTCAAAATGTTGAAGAAAAGCTAGCTAGTAAACGTAATAGTCCATGTTACATTACAGAAAATTATTTAGTATCAGAATGAAAACAGAAACAAAAAATATGATACCATTGACAGCCCAAATTCAGCATCAAACTGACCGGTTTGCAGAGGGGGAAAAAATCTTCTTTGCAACTTCTAGCAATGCTGGCTTTCAAGAAGAGTTTAACAACAACAGAGTTTAGAATTTGGAACTTTGACCCTTGAAAAAAGTTTGAGGGATTGATTTATGATGCTCCCTAAAGCGTTATCAGCAGAGCGGGAATGCAAATTCTCGTCATGAAGGTGTGAATCAACTTTTACATACTTCTAGATTTCAGAAATGCGATGGGAGATTAAAGACTTTGGTTGCTTTTTACGTCCAAAAACATACACGCTAAGCTCTCATTTTGAATTGAATGGAGACTTTCAATAGACCAAATTATTTAGTCTACATTTCCTTAGAGCATGCCTAGGATTAATCTCTTATGATGGACAGCACGAGACACAAGAAACAAATCTTTAAGCCTTCAACACAGCAATTGTATTTAAAGCGGAGTTCACACACATTTAACCATTTCTCCGTGACATTTCCAGTCATTCGTGATCAGGATAACGCTTTTAAAATAATTTTATAGGGATTGTACTCTCAAAGAAATATCTTTATTCAATTAACCTACTTTAGGTAATAATTAATTTAATAATCTCTATGACTTTCGCAGGCCTCACAGTGTTTAAATTTCACTATTATCGCCATGGGGGAACTTGTTAAAAGCTCACCGTCAAATATCTTTCCCATTTCAGCACAGAATAGCAATGAATGCAGCCATCACCACCTCAGAGCCATGATCCTTCCTGAAACGAGCCTTTTGGTACAAATCAGTAGCCACATGCCATCTCTGAGAACAAAACACATCCTAGTCTTTTTAAACATATCAGTTTATCATATTTGATATGATGGCATGTTAATCAAACGGCAAAAAGCTTTGCCATCTATAGGGTCCCACATATGCTCATATTCAATATCAGAATCAGAATCAGAAAGAGCTTTATTGCCAAGTATGTTTGCACATACAAGGAATTTGTTATAGTGTCACAAGCTTCCAGTACACGGAGACAACAGCACACAGATATTAAAAATAAGATGTGAATAAAATACACATGCATAAATATAAACCACAAAAAAAGAATAAATTGTATGTACAGGTGTGCTATAGATAGAATAGGAATAGAATAAAATAAAATAAAGTTGTAGGGATGTACTAGGATTTAGGGTGATAAATAAGACAATATCTGATATTAATGCAGCATTAGACAGACTCACCATCGTTATATCTACACTGTTGTGGCTGATAGAAAGAGTGACCAGCATTTACTCAAAAGCTGCAGCTAACAGATGCCAAAGCCAAGGGTTTTCTGTCTGACATTAAAAGGGAGATTAACACAAATCTAGGGTTGAAAACTAGGAAACCTCGAGGTTAAGACTCAATAATCTCCCAAGAACATCAGATACGGCGATTTAAAGGGATTAAACAAAGCTAATGAAACATTAGATTTAACGGGGGAGGGGCGGGAAAACAACAGTTTCTGGCATATTTTTGGAAATTAGAACTACAAATGAGTAAATAACGAACAGAAACGCGACTCTGGGCTTCCTAACACCAAACAGAGTTGATATTTGCACGGCGTTTTGGCTACACTGCCTCGCCGCTTCAAAGCAGCAATCCATTAATGAAAAACAATCAAAACTGACTCAAATATCAGCGCATATGTTCCGCAAAAATCTGCTGATTAAGATCAAGGCGTTATATTAAAATGTTCAGTGAAAGACGAGTCTGGCCTGACAAGGCCGCGATAACAGCTCAGCAGTATGCGCAGTGTCATTTTCTTTGTCACCCCCACCTTCCCCTAAAATACAAAATTATTTTCTGACATTTCCCCATTGCAGCAATGCGCGCTCCCGCAGCGCCGGTGATCTGAGGGGAGGGCGGGCGCGCGCAACCCTCCCCCAAATAATACAGTAGCCTACAATAAAGCAGGGAGCGCGCGCTGGCCAAACGGACGCCGCTGATTGGTCAGCGCACAATCCCTCTGTACACGTAACACGCCCCGCTTACAATAAATAAACATCGCCTACATTTCCTCTAAAAAAAATAATAACTTAAAAGAAATGACGTTGGGCCAAAACACCAACAGTTAAACATTCAAATAAAAACGAAAATGTAGGCTCCAATATTTATCAAATAACGGCCGCGCGACTAAACTCATAACTGCGATTTTTTTATGAGGTCCAGCGGGTGGTGAGCAGCTATAAGAAAAAAAATCGTTGCGAGACAAAAAAAATAATAATCCGCTACAGGCAGTAGATTTTCGCCGGTCCGCACACCAAATAAACACATTCAGACAGTTCTGCGCGAGAGGTGAAGCGGCTTACCTACACAGTGAATGAGTTTATGCCGCCACGAGTCCAGCT
>NW_015557275.1:898-1631 GCF_001515605.1 Sinocyclocheilus anshuiensis | reverse complement strand
CTTCATGGTCTCTAAAGCTAGAACCATCTACAAAGTAAGTGACTTATGCTTCAGGTATGGGTGTTGATTCAAGATCTGTAAATGCCAATGACTCATTCACACAATCATGGGGTTTTCCTTCAAAAGCCAAAGGAATTAATTCAGCTGGATTAACTGTATGGCATCGTTTAATGGTAACATCTGGATATGTGAGTAGCGAGGAATAGGCCAGAATTCGAGCTTGTGTCAGAACAAATTTCCCTTGTTCTATTAATTCCACAATTTTGTGATGAGTATGTATAGTTACTGGGTACCCCATAGTTATTGTGGATGCTTTTTCATAAGCATAATATACTGCTGCTAGGCCTTGTTGGTAACATGGTGGGTATCCCTGGGCTACATTATCTAACTTTGTGCTGTAATAAGCTATAGGTTGTTTTTTCCTCCCACTACAAGTCTCTTGCATCAGTACAGCTGATGCATAACCCTCAGTTCTATTTGCCACATACAGATGAAACATTTTATCGTATTCTGCCGTTCCCAGGGCAGGGGCCTGTTGTAGTTCTTTTTTTATTGTTTCAAATGCTAGTAATGCATCTGTGTTCCATTTTAATGGATTGCTTAAATGTTGTAATCCTGCTTGTTTCATCATTTCTCTCAACGGCCCTGTCTTTACTGCATAGTCTTCTACCCAGTCGGCACTAAAGCCTGTCATTCCTAGGAAAGTCATCATTTGTCCTACTGTCTGAGGCAA
>NW_015557275.1:0-603 GCF_001515605.1 Sinocyclocheilus anshuiensis | reverse complement strand
CTAATTTTGTCAATACCTTAATTGAGTCTCTGTGACATTGTTCTAGTGAGGAAGAACAGATAATTAAATCCTCCATATATTGTAATAGTGTTCCATCTATTATAAGATCTTCTAAATCAGCCTTAAGAATTCTATTAAATAAGTGTGGCGAGTGTTTATATCCCTGTGGGATTCTGGTGTATGTATACTGTTTACCTGCATATGTAAAGGCAAACAAATACCTACTTTCTTCTGCAAGCGGCACACTAAAGTAGGCTGAACAGAGATCAATTACTGTAAAGAATTTGGCATCAGGAGGGACATTCATCAGTAACGTGTGCGGGTTTGGTACTTCAGCTGGCATATCTTCTATTATTTCATTAATTGTTCGTAAGTCATGAACAAGTCGCCATCTGTCCTTGTCTGCTTTAATTATGGGCATAATTGGAGTGTTACAGTAACTAGTTGTTTCTATTATTACTCCTGCCTTCACTAAACCTTCAATAGTGTTTTTTATCCCTGCTTCAGCATCTGGACGCAAAGGGTATTGTGCTTTTCTGGGCAGACATTTGCTCTATTTTTTTTCATCTCTCTCTGGATCATATATCATTGTGCAATGAAATT
>NW_015557274.1:0-1576 GCF_001515605.1 Sinocyclocheilus anshuiensis | reverse complement strand
TTTATGGCCCATTGGTAAAGTACTGAAGACTTTCTTGGGCAAGGATGGCCGTGTTAGAGTTGCTGAAATACAAATCAAAGGGAAATCTTATGTTCGACCTGTCAGCCGGCTTATTCCTTTACCCTTTATTAAGGATTAGGCTTTAATGTTATGTCATTGTGATTTTCTAGAATTGAAAATATGATGTCATATTTTGGGGCGGCCTTGTTGGAAAACCTATGACATGGTGATTGTAGCTCCACCCACTGTTGACAGCTGCACCCTATTCTGGCTCCAATTAGGGGCCTTTAAGAAATCCCTCTGATCAGCATGTGGTACATTATATTACTGTAATTAAAAATATTTTGGGAAAATTAAACTTAATTTCTTACAAACTTGTGATTTGATAAAATACATAATGAAATATAATCGTATATGGGTAACAGAGAAATTACAATTAGCTTCAAGCTACATGACAATTAATGAGATTAATACAACACTTCTACTTGAATGTCACTATCAATCACTATTGAGTGTTTGTAATAACTTCTGACTGCGATCCAATGTGGATTTTGGTAAAATGATGAGGCGGAAATATGTTGTTAGTAATATTCTAGATTAAGAATTTTATGTGGAAGATACACAGTTACAACTTCTGTGGGGCGTGAAGAAAAAGTCATGTAACTAGTAGTGTAACTAATTACTGTTGCCAGAAAGTAATAAGTAAAGTATTACTTTTGAAAGGAGTAACTAGTAATGAGTAATATATTACATTCTTTGAGTAACTAGCCCAACACTGGTCACAAGTATACAACCCTGAAAAAATGAGAAATATACATATATGTGACGGGGTGTGTGATGGGTTTGTGCATGGCTTTTAATAAAATAATTACATAGTTATGGATTAAAATCAAGTTTAGAAAAATAGTCATTTTCTGTCTTAATTTTATGTGATGGGGTTGAGTTGTTAAGCTTGACAGTACCCTCCCTAACTATAATACAGCTCAAAATTGGGGGGGTTAGTCTGTTTATTTATCAAATATCTTGCATATTATTTGTCAAATATTTTTCACAAGAAAGAAACACAAATTATTACCATTAGACCTTGTCAAGTAGCTACAAATTCAGTTAATTGCTTTAGGGACAAGACAAAATAACATTATTTTAATATTATTTTATGATAATAAATTATTTCAATGCAAGTGCAACAATTGTATTCGTTACAATGGGCATACCAAAGTATTGTGAAAAGCTTTCAACACTTCATTTTGGTGAACCATCACTTTAAAAAGTCTGTGGGACTGAAATATTACCGAACTGCAGGAATTACCACAGGACTGTGCATCGTGCGACTTCAGAAAAAAATTCCTTCAAGGCTTTTATTTTGAACGTGCAGATTTGAAGGTGCCATAATAGTGTTTCACACTCCGGAGCAGAAGGTGGCGGTAATGCACCTATTTGGATCTGTTTTTAGTTGTTTTAATACTACAATTGATTGCTTCTGTTGTCCTCATTTGTAATTCGCTT
This sequence comes from Sinocyclocheilus anshuiensis, assembly GCF_001515605.1. Lineage (NCBI taxonomy): Eukaryota > Metazoa > Chordata > Actinopteri > Cypriniformes > Cyprinidae > Sinocyclocheilus > Sinocyclocheilus anshuiensis. The sequence goes on along the minus strand of NW_015557274.1, from coordinate 70 downwards.
TGGCTAAAAGCATCTGATAAATGACTAAATAAAAGATCACACCTTCGTCGACAGCTTGTAAATCATTTAT
>NW_015557273.1:510-795 GCF_001515605.1 Sinocyclocheilus anshuiensis | reverse complement strand
GCAGAGGCTATTCCGTTTTATTGATCTATGGCGCATTCATTTTGACTCTTTACATGTGTAATGATGTCCAGTGACTGCATTATTTTATTTATTTGTAAGACTTTTTTATGACTAAATTTGGTAATGGGAGAGTAAAATTATTTTTAAAACGTACACCGTTCAAACTAGGCTGCTTATGTTGAAGTGTTTGGGATGTGGCTTTTAATGATGAGAACTTTTTTGTAATCAGGCTCTCAAAAAGTATATAAAAATTTGGATATAGATTTATCGGCCAACATATCGGTT
>NW_015557273.1:0-120 GCF_001515605.1 Sinocyclocheilus anshuiensis | reverse complement strand
ACTGCAGAAATAATAATAATAATAATAATAATTCATTTAAATGCAGCCGTTACCCCGGAAACAAAGCAGCTGCAATACTTTCTGTTTCTGAAAGGTGTTTAAATTATTTAAACAGCTATT
>NW_015557272.1:249-471 GCF_001515605.1 Sinocyclocheilus anshuiensis | reverse complement strand
TGAGAAAGGTATATTCACTCGACAAGCTCGCGCATCTGCGCTGCCTCGCACTCAATACACTCAGCGTGATTTGTTTATCAGCTATATCAATACTGAATGTTTAACATTGAATAATGCAGCATACATATACTTCGTAGTAGACATTCTTAACTCCTTTCTGCTGTCTGTTGTTCTGTTGTCGGTGTTTCTTTGTCTGAATATGGCGCTTATCACATGCTGTGT
>NW_015557272.1:0-184 GCF_001515605.1 Sinocyclocheilus anshuiensis | reverse complement strand
AACACATGCTGTGTGGTATCGGCGTTTGGTATCGGGGCATTTTAACGAGTACGAGTACGAGTACAGGAGCTCCGTATTGGGCCCGATACCGATACCAGTATCGGTATCGGTGCATCCCTAGAAATATTATTACGAATTAAATAGGTCATATGATGCTATTTTAAAGATCATTATTTTGTGTATT
>NW_015557271.1:206-590 GCF_001515605.1 Sinocyclocheilus anshuiensis | reverse complement strand
ATTACTGTGTTATTACTGTGTTATTACTGAGTTAATCCTGTGTTACTGTGTTGTTTCTGTTATTTCTGTGTTATTACTGTGTTATTAATGTGTTAATTTTGTGTTATTCCTATGTTATTCCTGTGTTATTGCTGTGTTATTACTGTGTTATTACTGAGTTAATCCTGTGTTATTACTGTGTTATTCCTGTATTATTACTGTTATTCCTGTGTTATTACTGAATAATTTCTGTGTTATTACTGTGTTATAACTGTGTTATTACTGTGTTATTCCTGTATTGTTACTGAATTATTCGTGTGTTATTCCTGTGTATTTCTGTTATTACTGTGTTATTCCTGTTATTTCTGCTATTACTGAGTTATTCCTGTGTTATTTCTGTGTTAA
>NW_015557271.1:0-158 GCF_001515605.1 Sinocyclocheilus anshuiensis | reverse complement strand
TGTTTTTCCTGAGTTATTTCTGTTATTACTGTGTGATTTCTGTGTTATTACTGTGTTATTCCTGTGTTATTGCTGTGTTATTTCTGTTATTATGGTGTTATTACTGTGTTAATGCTGTGTTATTCCTGTGTTATTACTTTGTTATTCCTGTGTTATTA
>NW_015557270.1:389-1191 GCF_001515605.1 Sinocyclocheilus anshuiensis | reverse complement strand
CTGCCTTCCCTGGTGTTGGTTGAGTGTAGTACTACCACAGTAAACACTTTATTTTAAAGAGTTAAACTCTTTATTTTTGGCAAACAACAGGTTTACTATTAACATTAAAACATGGAAGAAATAGCGTATTGTGTGATTATTCTTTTAAACAAAAGTTGTAATAATTGTTGTAGTAGTCAGGGGTTAAAGCAAAAAAAACAAAAAACTTTTGACTGAAAATTTTTCCTCGGCCAAACCCCATTCCACAGCCATACCTGTCACACACCCAGTTTAAGAGCAGTGTTTTTCTTCTTGTAATCAGGAGCGCTTGTCCTCCTAATTAAAAAAATTAAGGAGCACTTTCTGATCAATAATCAAAAATTCTGATCAAAAATTAGCCTTCCTAATACGAGGTGACATGTGACTCCTTAAAGTGACTTACAGGGGTATTTTCTTTTTACCTTTGCAATGGCATCGTTTTCATCTGTCAAATTCAAAATTTATGTTTATAAGCTTTTTAAAATGTCTATTAAAATCAAAATAATAAGAAGTAGAATAAGACAAATAAGTTACCAATCATATGAAATTAGTATTAATAAAAAAATCTATTTGTACTACAGAGGGTGCACAGAAGAACACAAAAGTGGCTTGTAGGTATGTTTTCAGACGTTTAATGAGGCTCAGAGGTAATTAAATTCATAAATTCATGTGGAGATTAAAGTTTTAAATATAACATTTTGAATACAGAAATATTAAATGAGTTAAATAACTGAAATTATACCTAAAAATGAAACTGAAACCACCAGCAGGTGGCGGCAAGTCA
>NW_015557270.1:0-213 GCF_001515605.1 Sinocyclocheilus anshuiensis | reverse complement strand
ATTCATTCAGGAATGAAGCAAGTGACTGTCTTTATGAATGGGTAATCATGAATCACTGACTCACTAGATTCATTCAAAAACGCACTTTAATTCATGAATGAAACACCGCTGTGTTTGCTTTTAGAGATGCGCAGCGGCTGAGCTGTTACTTTATTTTGAACTATTTTAGTTGATGAAACAGAGCAAAATCAGGCAGTAGCCTACTTGTTTATT
>NW_015557269.1:747-908 GCF_001515605.1 Sinocyclocheilus anshuiensis | reverse complement strand
TAATAATGCACACAACATGTGAAAAATGTGTCAGATTTAGCCAAATTTGTCTAATTTTAATCCATAGTCCCATGGCAGCTTGATGTTAAAAACAATAAAAACAAACAAACAAAGTATTCTATTCACACACACACACATTAAACTCCAAAAGCTCTACAAAT
>NW_015557269.1:0-182 GCF_001515605.1 Sinocyclocheilus anshuiensis | reverse complement strand
CAAACTTTGCTTCTCATATTCTAGTCTAGATTTGAGATACTGTTTTAGTGCATGATCTCTTTGTTTCATAAGTGACCAGATATTTTCATTTAGCCAAGGTAAACAATTTTGCTTTCTAGATCTACATTTAATATGCTTCATAAAAATGTTTGTAGTATTTTGGATAATATCTATTAAAACAT
>NW_015557268.1:609-841 GCF_001515605.1 Sinocyclocheilus anshuiensis | reverse complement strand
GCATTCTAAATTGTAGACGGCAAAAATGCTTCTGTATGCTATTTAAATAATTTAATATAGTTAACTTAATCTACACTGAAAAAAAATTATAAACGCAACACTTTTGTTTTTGCCCCCATTTTTTCATGAGCTGAACTCAAAGATCTAAGACTTTTTCTATGTACACAAAAGGCCTATTTCTCTCAAATATTGTTCACAAATCTGTCTAAATCTGTGTTAGTGAGCACTTCTC
>NW_015557268.1:0-139 GCF_001515605.1 Sinocyclocheilus anshuiensis | reverse complement strand
ATAACCAAAGAATTTCTGCACAAACTGTCAGAAACCGTCTCAGGGAAGCTCATCTGCATGCTCGTCGTCCTCATCAGGGTCTCTGACCCGACCTGTTTGTCGTCGTAACCGACTTGAGTGGGCAAATGCTCACATTCGA
>NW_015557267.1:466-1008 GCF_001515605.1 Sinocyclocheilus anshuiensis | reverse complement strand
AAACTACAGGAGCGAGGTGAGCCGCCTGGCCGGGTGGTGCAATGAAAATAATGTCTCTCTGAATGGGGAGAAGACGAAGGAGATTGTTGTTGACTTCAGGAGAGTGCACACTCAATATTCTCGTTAGTTCGTTCAGATAATGCAGAGCTGTAGCCGTGCTCTCACCAAAACATCTTACACTGCATTTACCATCTGAAGTGAGTATATTTCTCATAATTAATAAATACCAAACAAGTATTAATAAAGGTGTTGACGCCTGATGCTTGAGAGACACAAACTTTAATCACATCTCCGTTTTTGCTGTTTATTCAGGACTTTTCTGTTTTTACACAGAGTCTCTTTCACCTAGAGATCATACTATAGAGACTGTGTCTGTTCCCCAAATCACTGATTCTTGAGAAATGGGACAAAACAGGGTGCAATATTGAAAAAATAAAACATTGTGCTCAGACAAATGAAACTACATTTGTGTATTAATTTATTCATAAATCTTACATGTATTAAGCTACTGAGCTATGCTTTGATTCAACCTCCCAACTTTT
>NW_015557267.1:0-148 GCF_001515605.1 Sinocyclocheilus anshuiensis | reverse complement strand
ATATAATGTTCTATATGAATGCAAATAAGATTTACAGTCATGTTTGGTTTCATTTGAATAGTTTCAGGGCGAGCGGTACAATGGTCTTAATCCTACTAAAAGATGATACAGATCCTAAGAGTTAAGAGATACTTTGATTACCGTAGAG
>NW_015557266.1:1105-1336 GCF_001515605.1 Sinocyclocheilus anshuiensis | reverse complement strand
TAAACTTTAGCTCGACTGACTGCAAAGGCTCAAATGGGCCCTGCTCTAGTGTTTTAGAGACAGGTCTCAGGTCCCAAGAGGGTATAGAGGGGGGCCGTGGAGGATTTAGCCTTCTCGCCCCCTTAAAAAACCTGATAATCAGGTCATGCTTCCCCAGCGGCTTCCCTTCTACGGGGTCGTGGTTAGCAGCGATTGCAGCGACATAGACTTTGAGGGTGGAGGGAGACAGCC
>NW_015557266.1:343-1022 GCF_001515605.1 Sinocyclocheilus anshuiensis | reverse complement strand
TCTCCGGGGGTCTTCTCGGTGAGAAGAACACCACTCAACGAACAGGTTCCACTTCAAGGCGTAAGCGTGTCTCGTAGACGGTGCTCTCGCCGAAGTGATGGTGTAAACTACCTCTTGGAGTAGGTCACCTAGAACCTCCACGTCCCGTCCAGGGATCAGACATTAAGTTTCCAAAGGTCTGGACGCAGGTGCCACAGGGTGCCCCGTCTCTGAGTCAGAAGATCCTTCCTCAGAGGAATCCGCCAGGGAGGGGCTGCCGCGAGGAGCATTAGTTCGGGAACCAGGTCCGAGTGGGCCCATACGGCGCCACAAGCAGGACCTGCTCCTCATCCTCCCTGACCTTGCACAGCGTCTGTACGAGAAGGCTCACTGGGGGAAACGCATACTGCGGACAGCTGTGTGCCAGTGCGTCCATGCCGAGTGTTCCCTCAGTCAGGGAGTAGAACAACTGGCAGTGAGAGGTTTCTGGAGAGGCAAACAGGTCTACCTGAGCGGCTCCGAAACGTCTCCAAATCAGCTGGACCGTCCAGGGATGGAGTCGCCACTCTCCTGGGAGCGTAGATCGAGACAGCTCGTCGGCCGTACGGTTGAGCAGGCCCGGAATGTGAATGGCACGAAGTGATCTCAGAACCTTCTGACTCCAAAGGAGGAGGTGGCGGGCGAGTTGCGACATGCGAAT
>NW_015557266.1:0-110 GCF_001515605.1 Sinocyclocheilus anshuiensis | reverse complement strand
TTGTACGTGGCCCCCCAGCCGGTGGTTGAGGCATCCGTGTAAACCACAGCATGTGTGAAGACCTCTTCTAGGGGCACTCCTGCCCGGAGAAACGCAAGGTCTGACCACGG
>NW_015557265.1:1740-1953 GCF_001515605.1 Sinocyclocheilus anshuiensis | reverse complement strand
GGCCAAACAAAGTAGTTTTGCTTTCACAATGAAACACAGTGTCACGCATGGCGGGCTAGAGTGAGCGGAGGCGGAGGCCTAGAGTGAGCAGAGGCTGGTGGCTAGAGTGAACCGTGGCCGGTGGCCTAGAGTGAGGCCGGCTTGAGTGAGCGGTGAAAGCCGATCCGGCGATCCACAGCGTGAAGTTGATGTATTTCCTCAGCGACCAGCAGG
>NW_015557265.1:703-1559 GCF_001515605.1 Sinocyclocheilus anshuiensis | reverse complement strand
TTTGAGACTTTAGTCTTTGCAACTTTACAGATCTTCTTTATGCACCAAGAGCTTGTAACACTCCAAAGAGAAATTAAAAATTGAAATCGCATCATATGACCCCTTTAAGTATTCATTTAACTAAACACAGCTTTGAAGCCCTCGTTTGATTTTTTTGGATATTTAAATAAATAGATTGCAAATAGATTCAATCACCCACGCAATCTTGTTCATAAATGACAGGATTCATCTATATCTGTTAATGCGTTGAATCACACTGTAACATTCAAATATGCATTCAAACTGGTGCTGACCAGAGAAAACAGTTATTTCACGAGTTCGCACTAACATATAATGTGATTAAGCAATTAGTAGCATATTTGGCGTGCTGTCCAGAGGGAGGGCTCCGAGCTCGGGTTAAAGCCCGAACCCAGAGGAACCCAAACTACACAATATCGCATTCATTTTCGCAGGCGATTCGATCTGCGATAACGAACGCGATATTGCCTAAGCGATTTGTTTAGCATCTCAACCGATTTGAATCGTCACATATTTGAATCGATTTTCAGCTAGCTCACAGTTAATCGTTACATCCTTATTAGTAATCTTTTAATCTCGAAGATCAAAAGATGGTTAATTTAGCCCGATGTGTCAAAATGTATTCTCTCCCCAGTATCTTTAAAGGGTCATGAAACCCCAGACTACTTTTTCTGAGATTTTAGCAGAGGTGTTTGTGTTGCACATAGAACACAATGTTAGCATCTGATAATTTTAACTGTTTGGAGAAAACTGGTTAATTTTAAGGTTTTAAGGCGTGAACCCGTGTCTCAAAGCGCAAATATTAAGCTCTCTGTGAAGTATTGTGTTTGAATGGACA
>NW_015557265.1:0-113 GCF_001515605.1 Sinocyclocheilus anshuiensis | reverse complement strand
CATGCTGAATTGAGTGCTGTGCCTGCCTGTGATGAGGAGATTGTGGATAAAAAAATTGATATTAGTCTAATTTAAAATAAACATTTGCATTTGAATGTTAGGAGTGCATCAGG
>NW_015557264.1:0-1176 GCF_001515605.1 Sinocyclocheilus anshuiensis | reverse complement strand
TTTTACTGCCTAAACTTTAACTCCTTTTCCTAGACCAACTGTATGTGTGTTTGTGTGGTGTGCGTGTTGTGTATGTTAGACTAGTTGAAGTGTTTATGTAGTTAATAAAGTCTTACTTGTATCACACTTGACGTGGTTCATTGTTTGCTCATAACTGGAGTCACTTAATCATGCAGATTTATGCTACAAGCTCTGTGTAGAATTGTACAGTAAGAAAGTTATTTACCTTAACCAGGAAATTAACGTTCTTAGAATTGACAGACAGTTGACCCGGAGAGGTCAAGTAAATATCTACAGCAGATCTAAATATTTATAATTAATTATAACTAGTTATGATTAATTATTCATATTTCCCCTTGAGCTGATTCGCTACAACACACAATAACATATGGTGCATATAGCTATAATGTATTAATGCAGTAGTGAATTAATGTGCTATATAAAATATATATATATATAAAAAAAAAAAAAGTTTTTCAAAATATCTTACTTTTGAAAAGCAGATTGAAGCACATGCTCATTATGGAAATATTTAAAACATATTGCAGCGGGCCTACACATTGTTATGAAGTACTTATACATTAAACCCTATAAAACCTGAATCATTTTGCTATCTTCTTACACAAAGTACACATAAAATATACTTTAGGTAAGAGTAAAATTAAAATTAGATAAAAAAAGTACACTAAAACTTCACTTAAAGTATGCTTGTGTTCAGAATGTGACTTAAAAGCTCAACTAAGCATATATTTATTAGCATGCTTTTTTAGAAAAATATTAAAATGCAGTTTAATCTATTTTAATGCACTTCAAATAAGCATGATGTGGATACAAATGTACTTTAAGTATATTTTTAATACATTTAATAGTTTGTCTTTTCCACCTGGGAGCACACAGACAAACCCATTACATTTCAAAGGGATAATGTATATGAAAATGTCAGTAAAATCATAAAAATCTATGATCATAAATACAGAATCAATTGTTCTGACAGTAATTGTGTAAGAATGTAAATCTTTCTGTGGGTCGAATGTAAAGCATCACTTTTATTCTCGCTGTAGTATTGTTGTTGCCGCCGCCATGTCGTGAAGGCGCTGTGTGATTCGTTGTGAAAGATTTTAACAAACAAAGACTACTTTGTTTGACCTTCCAAAAGAGGACGATATCTGCTTCGTC
>NW_015557263.1:672-794 GCF_001515605.1 Sinocyclocheilus anshuiensis | reverse complement strand
GAATAGTGATGTAGATGACCCAGGGAAGGGTCAGCTGACCCAACCGGAACTGTGAAAGTTTTCACAGATCAGAATAGTGATGTTAGTGACTCAGGGAAGGGTCAGCTGACCCGTAGTGAACT
>NW_015557263.1:0-194 GCF_001515605.1 Sinocyclocheilus anshuiensis | reverse complement strand
ACTGAACTGTAAAAGTTTTCACAGATCAGAATAGTGATGTAGATGACCCAGGGAAGGGTCAGCTGACCTAAACGGAACTGTGAAAGTTTTCACAGATCAGAATAGTGATGTACATGACTCAGGGAAGAGTGAGCTGACCCAAACTGACATGTGAAAGTTTTCACAGATCAGAATAGTTATGTAGATGACCCAGG
>NW_015557262.1:0-4542 GCF_001515605.1 Sinocyclocheilus anshuiensis | reverse complement strand
GACTCACAATGTGATGCGGATTTCGGGAGGAGGGAAGGTTCTGGAATTGAAGCCTTCCTCCCTCGTGGCCTGCTCTGTCGTCTGCCGTAGACTCAGAGTTGGCAGCAACAGGCTAGTTCTGTGGGGCCACACGGTGTGTTTGTGTGTCTGCAGTGGTCCTCTGGAAGGGTCCCTGCCCCATCCCCCTGTGGTTGCTGGCTGGGGAAGTGTGAACAGTGGGTTCTCGCACCCCCCCGCAGGTTCGGACTCTTGGCTGAGCGGGCCTGGGCCTGCTTATCAGGGGAAATTCTGTGTCGTGCTGAGGGGGTCTGGGCCTGCTTGCCAGGGGAAATTCTGTGTCGTGTTTTCCCTGTCTGTTCACCTTGTGGTCTGCAAGCATATTTCAGTTCATTTGTGGCACTGAATTCACCTTGGCTTCGTTTGACTTTACCTGATTGATGTTTGGAGTTGTCTCGTTGCTGAGCAAGGACTTGGATTTCAGCTCGGGCTGAAGGTGGCATTCACAGGCGTTGTTTCGGTTCGCCTAAATTAAACTTTTTCCTTCTGCAGCTGCAGAGGTTTTCAGGAAGCTGACTTGTGAAAGGTCAAGCAGAACGCTTTTTCTCCCCCCTTTGTATCTGTGTACAGGGGTGAGGGAGTTTGCACTGCTGGCTGTGTGACATGCAGCAGGGTGTCTTTTACTTGAGTCCATGCGCAGTCGGTAGGACTGTTTCAATTCTTTCTGAACCATGTCAAGCTCCTCTTTAATTGCTGAGTCAGGGTTTGGACCTCAGCTCTGGCTGTATGCAGATGGCCTTCTAAGGCCTTATCTCTAGTGTCTCTCTCATTAAGTTCCACACAAGCTGTTTTTTAACAGCGACTTTTGGTGAAACAGTTCTCTCTCCAAGTCTTGTCTGGTGGCTTTTTCAAGCTGCTCATGGTGTCTAGCAGCTGTTAGCGCCTCCTGAAGACTAGTGATTTCCTTCTGTTGCGCCATTCTGTAAGGTTCCTTGCATCTGTTCTGTGCTTTCTCTCGTTGAGCAGGTGTCATGTGGGCCAAGGAGAGGATGATGCTGGTCAGATCCTGGTGGTTCAGGCTGGGTGGCAGGTGGCCACTTGTGTCGCAGTCTCGCTGTTCCTTTCTCTGCCACTGCAGGTCGTTGGCTGTTTTGGGCTGAAGGATGTCCATCACGGTGCTCTGCTGTGTTCTCAGGTGGTCCTGGTGAGCTGGCAGGGCTGGATGTCTGTGGAATGTTTGTGTCATACTGGCACACTTGTAGGAACACCAGAGAGAGAGAGAGGCAGAAGGCAAATGCACCTGAGAGAGAAAGGCAGAAGGCAAATGCAAGTACGTACAAAGGTGTTAAGCTATCTGTATTGGGAACGGCTGTGTAGGCCGTGTAAGGTGGGAATAGCTGATGTGGGGCAGCTAGTAAGGCAGGGTGCTACAATTTAGTGTTGGTGAAAAGAACTAAGGACTTTGAGTATCTTTGTTAATGGCTGCAAGCAGCGTAGACTAATGACTGGGCTAGTACATGTCATCAAACTATTACTCAAAACATTGATGGTTCTTCTCAAATGTTACGAGGGTAAAAAATAAAACAAAACTGAAATAAAGCAATAAGATGAAATCAAAAGGGAAAAGGAAGAAGGAGGATTTTACCTATTTAGTTTTGCTAGGAGATATGGCTAAGCAGGTGTTACTGGTGGGTGATGCTGCAATAGACTCATAAACCTAGGGTTAGACTATTAGCTAAGATAGCAGGGACACAACAAAACCTCAAGGTCAAAAGAAAAAGAAAGAAAAAGAAACAATGGGAAGTGTTCCTAGTTCTATCTGGGCCTACATTGTGTTGAACAGTAACTGCACTTCAATGTACTAGGCCTGGCACTGAGGAGTGAGGAGGAGTAGAGAGAAAATAGGGATTAGGCTACTAATAACCTGTATAACTCATTAAGGAAACATCAGTTGCTAAAACTACTGTAATCCTATACAAAGAGGGAAGATGATGATGGTCAAATAAACTAAAATAAGGTAAAAGTAAAATGAAAAGGTCCTAATGGCTGTAGGAAACTAAAAGGAAAAATAGATAAATTGATTCAATTAAGTCTCAGATTTAATTAAAATCAACTTAGCTGAATTGGTACATTCAAGCTAAACAAAGGTAAATTAATGAAAATAAAATCAAAGAGAGGTAGAATAAAGTCAAAACAAAAAAAACAATAACACAAGTAAAACCAAAGTATGTGGGGAGGGACCGACCTAACTGAATCAATTTAAATAAATGCAATAAAATCAAAGAGAGGTAGAATAAAGTCAAAACAAAAATAAAGAATTACACAAGTAAAACCAAAGTATGTGGGGAGGGACCGACCGAACTGAATCCAAAGAGGAGGTGATAGCATCAACAGGAAGTGAAACCAGGAGTGACGGGGATAGAGAGAGAGAGAGAGAGAGAGAGAGAGAGGAGTGGTTTGAAAGTTACACTTTACCCTCACACCTACCTAAGTGTTAGTCAGATGCTAACAGCTAGCAGTTGAGGTAAAGGGCTTAGCTTAAATGCCTGTGCGGCTGCTAAAGAGTTAGCGTTGGCTACACGCAGTTCTTTGTTTACACAAAGGTCTGTGAAGTGGGTGCTGTTATCAGATTAACCCGGAAGAGTCTGCTCAAGCTCACATCACAGGCCAAGCGGAGCAGCGATTGATCTGCGCTGTGAGCATGCATAGGAAACTCACATGTGGTCAGATGAGGTCTGCTCAGTCATGACGTCACATGCAACTCATTCACAAATCAAAACAGCACGTTCACTTCACAGGCAATGGTGAATTCATAGTTAGCTAAGATAGAATAAAACTATTAATTTGATGTAAATGTTTCACATGAGCGGATCAATATGAATACAATGATACGTAACACATAATAAGGCCTTAAAGCTGTGAAATGAAGAGCATCGCTCAGATCACCTACAACAGTGCTGAAACTGGGGATTTCTTCGCCCAAGATCAGACTGATTTATTCTGGTACCATTTATATGGGTTGCTAATCTGAGATTTCTTTGTCAGAAAAGGCATACCCTCTACTAACAACAGAAATGAGGATTTCTTCTCTAAAATCAGGTTAGTTTCTTATCGTACGATTTAAACAGCTGCTAATCTGAGATTCCGTCGTCAGAAAAAGACCTATGCTCCACTAACAACAGAAATTAGGATTTCTTCGCTAAAATCAGGTTAGTTTCTTATCGTACGATTTAAACACATTATAGCACTGAAAACGTTCTACTGCTTGCAGGAAGGCACATTCAAGCTATAGTTTTATCTGATTTTGATCAGAAATGTCTCAGGTTACATATGTAACCATGGTTCCTCGAGGGAATGAGACGCTGCGTCGAAGGACGCTTAGGGAACACCCTTCAGCGTGACCGGCTCTGAATCCGTGTGTAATCAGTCCAATAGGTTACATACGTAACCTGAGACATTCCTGAGGCTCGCACATCTAGGCCATAGAACCTAACAAAGGTTAGGGGCGTGGACCATCCTGCAGCGTCGTAGATGTCCTGCATAGAGACACCTGCCAAGAAGGCCTTGGAGGCCGCCACACTTCTCGTTGAGTGAGCCTTGACCCCTAGAGGCGAAGGGAGATCAGAGGACTCATACGCGATAGTGCTGGTCTGGATCCCCGAAGGGAGGAGGACTGAAGGCCTGGAGTACGACAGGCCGTGGCGTAGAGGAGGGGACCTTCGGAACATACCCCGCTCGAGGGTACAGAAATGCTTTGGCCAGACCGGGCGCAAAGTCGAGATAGGAAGGGGCCACTGATAGGGCCTGCAGATCCCCCACTCTCTTGAGAGAAGACATCGCCAGAAGGAAAGTAGTCTTGATAGTGAGGTGGCGATCAGAGATCTCCTCGATAGGCTCGAAGGGAGGCCTACAGAGAGTGGTCCCACGTGGGGACACGAGATCGTCCTCAGCCTCGGCGCACCGTGGAGGAAATGTGTAACTAGGGGGTGTCTGCCCACTGACTGGCCACCGAGAGGGGTGTGGTAGGACGCAATGACCGCCACGTAGACCTTCAGGGTGGAGTGGGTCAACCCTGCAGAGAATCGAGAGGGGCGTTGTAGGCTGCAGTGGCCACCACGTAGACCTTCAGGGTGGAGTGGGTCAACCCTGCAGAGAATCGGGCCTGCAGGAACTCCAGCACTGTAGCAACCGGGCAGTTAACTGGGTTGAGCAAGCGGTCTCCGCACCATGAAGTGAAAAGTTTCCACTTCAGGGCGTACAGTTTCCTCGTTGAGGGGGCTCTGGTTCCCTCCGCCTGTGAGAGGAGAGCGCTCCTGATGGGAATCTCCCATGGAGTGCCGTCGAGGAGAGAAATCAAGCCCGAGAACCATACTCGGCCCGGCCAGAACGGGGCTACTAGCAAAAGACGGACCCCGTCCCGGCGCACTCTCTCCAGAACTCCCGGGAGCAGAGCTATCGGGGGAAAGGTGTACAGATGAAGCCTCGGCCACGTCTGTACCTATGGCATCCAGCCCCAGTGGAGCTGGATGAGTCAGAGAGAACCAG
>NW_015557261.1:0-481 GCF_001515605.1 Sinocyclocheilus anshuiensis | reverse complement strand
GCTCGTTCTCGAGGCTTGGAAGCCCGCGCTGCGGTTTCTTCCCCCCTCTGAGTGAGAGCTCGCTGCTACAGCCATCTTTCTCTGAGGAGATTGATGTTGTTTGTGTGACTGAGCAGATCGCACGCTGCCGAAGCAACGCGTATATTACATCATTTTGGTTTTTGATGTGAATCTTACTATACCAGACCGTATTTACTTGTCTGGTTGTTTGACTGCATTTAAATCTGAGGAATAAAATGAAGTATTTATCTGACTATAAGAAGTTAGATATACAGGGGCACTTGGGATAAAAATAAATAAATACATTTTCTCGAGTGAGAGCACGAGCTTACCTCTCTTCCTCTGAGGAGGTTGAGGCGGTCAGCAGGGGCTGCTGGGCGGGAGCAGTCCCAACCTACCGTGTTCCAGCCCCTCATTCTGGGGGCATCACTTCTCGTACTCCGTAGAGTCTAGAGTCAGAGTGGCGCTCCCAGGCCGAAGG
>NW_015557260.1:53487-53985 GCF_001515605.1 Sinocyclocheilus anshuiensis | reverse complement strand
CAAGCGCACACACAACCTGAGACACCAAGCGCACACACAACCTGAAACACCAAGCACAAAACCTGAGATAACAAGCACAAAACCGGAGTAAAACTTGTACTTTCACTCAACAAAGGTACTGAGCACTGTTATTCAACGAAATTGACGTTAGAGAGTGCGATAGTCTTACAGATCCGAAACAGGGATGACGTTTTTATGTGGGCGGAGCCTATCTGGAGGCAGAAAATGACAGTCTATGGAGCCACGGAATAAAAGAAAAAAAAAAAGGTAAATTTGATTTTATATTTCAAAATTCTGACTTTATTCTCGCAATTCCGATATTATATCTCACAATTCTAATAAGGAAAAACAACTTGTCATTCTCTTTTCCCCTCGACTCTTCTGGCTTTTTTTCCCTCAGATTTAACAAACTCACTATTTTTGAGTTAAGTCGAGTTATAAAGTCCGAATTAGGAGATATAAACTTGCATTTGCGAGAAAAAAAAGTCAGAATTGTGA
>NW_015557260.1:52487-53136 GCF_001515605.1 Sinocyclocheilus anshuiensis | reverse complement strand
GTACTCTTTTGGAAGACCAAACAAAGTAGTTTCACTTTCACAACTAAACACACAGCGTCTTCACAACATTGCGGCGGCAACAACAATACTACAGCGAGAATAAAAGTTACGCCTTCTTTCTTTGTGTGAAAAATAATTTCTTTGCTCACTCAAGCCGGCTTCCGCTCATGTGTGACACTGTGTTTTGTTGCGAAATTACTTTGTCGTCGCGGGTGTTTTATATGAATGTATCTCTGAAGGGAAAGGACTGGCTTCAGAAAAGTTTCGATGGCATTTTTTAAATTTTATCTGATAAAGAATCGTTCATGAGCGGAGCTGATTTGATCACTGATTTTATCGATAACGATAATTAGACGATATTTCACTGAGTGTTATTGTGCTGGTATTTTAAGGACTACCGTGGACAGCTGACTCCTGAATTTTTGATATTCTTAATATTCTGTGTGGTCAGTTCATAGCAGTAATATAAATTAATAATTTCTAAGAAGTTTTATGGCCGTTTTTACCTTTAAGCCATTTTTTCTAAAAGTGTGCACCATCTTTTGAGTCAAGTTCTTGCATTTGGGTTGTTACCAGGCAAATTAAATAAGTATCAACAAAATTTAACTTTGCAATGCAGAGGAAACACAGAAGCTGCATTAGAAGTGTC
>NW_015557260.1:43166-52377 GCF_001515605.1 Sinocyclocheilus anshuiensis | reverse complement strand
TTTTGGTTGATTGTAATCTATTACATACCTTTCTATCAAAATTATCTAACATTATCAAGATGAATTTGTTCTGACAGTTTAACTCTGAGTTCTTGTCATATTTTATTACCATTTTCTAAACTATAGCGAATAAACTGTGATAATGTGAGAAATGTTGAAGGTGTCTGAATAAATTTTGGTTTGGCTTTATCTATTTGATAAATGAAGTTAACCAACTAACATTAGTTAACACTTTTGGTTTCTGTACCCAATATTTAAAAAATCTACAAATGCAATAAAAGTATCGGTATCGGTACTCGGTATCGGCAAGTACCAAAAATAAAAGTATCGGTATTGGGCGAGTACTGGAAAAAGTGGTATCGGTGCATCCCTATTAACTATATCAAATTATTTAAATATAAACATTTTCATATCTTAAATTATGTGATCATTCTAAATGCATTTTAATAGACCGATTCATGCAGTGAAAGAGCGCACTAAATGCGCACGCGCACTAGTCTAACCTACTAGACTTCATCACCTAATGTATGCGCGCACTCTGTAAGTGTGTTTTGTGTTTGCTTTTCGCGATGTACTCATAATATCAAATCGCACATTAAAACAACAACGATATTATCGCAGACCATACATATCGTACACCCCCATGTTTAGAGCCTCTAGTGTCAGCTGCTAGTGTGCCTCTTGAGGCCAGGGGAGTGAGGTTTACCTGCACAGCTCTTTTACTAGATGGCCTCCAATACAGAAAAATTTGTTAGTACTCAGAATAGACTTTTGGGCAGCAGCTAACTGCTCTCTGACAATTATTTAAAGATTTGAATGATTTTGTTTTGTGCAATTCAGTAGGTTCAGAAAACAGAATGTCCTGACAACTTTGGTTAAACTCTAGTGTTTAATTTGGGATGTAGGTCAAACAACATATTCTTGTTATTTTCTCCCAAAGCATTTTATTTTGAAAGTGTTTAAGGACATGTTCCTTTTCATCCTATAGGATTTAGAGGTAACTAACAATGCATAGAAAATATTTTTTTATACTTTATTTATTTATTATTATTATTTATTTTTTGTTAAAATGTAAACAAACTTAAACATATTTCCATAATCTGCATATTTGGATTAGAAGTGTTCATTGAAGCAAGAGATGTCAGGATGATGCACATAAAGCTTATCAAACATGGTAAACCAAAGCTCAAACATGCTTGCTTGATGCACAAGAACACTCGTGTGTTCTCATATCTCACATGGTTTGTTCTTGTGCTTCAAAAGGAAGTATGGTTGAGCTTCAGTTGACCATATTTGAGGTGCTTTATGTATGTTGATGTTATATGTAAATTAAAGCCTAAATTACATTTTTGGTTGAACTGTACATTTAATGTAAAACAAATGAATTAAAGATTATAGCTATGAAAAGTCACCTTGTTTTTATTAACAAATATCATATTTCACATATCATATATCACATGCACACAGAACCTTCATAGATTCAGATTTGAGAATGATAATCTGTGCAGTAATACTGTATATTTTATCTGCAATGCTGAGTGATAGACCTGCAGTCTTCATTTAGGTTGATCTGAAAAATGATGAGAACGATGATTCAGGCGTACCTGTAAAAGACAGAGATCGATCACACTTGAATATTCAGTACAGCTTTTCAACTTGTTAAATCATGCTGAAATCCTGCTGATTACGCCAAAAATGTAAGACCGGATCTCCATGCCAGGAATACTGGACCTAGCCTCTTCCCATCAGAAGACTATGAACACAGTTTTGACTGATACCCAAAATCAGTTATCAAGGCTGTATTTTGACTCATACCCAAAACTGTATTAACTGAAAGTCTCCAAGCAGCCTCAGAGGTTGACAAGGAAGTCAAGAAAGAGCAAAAAGCAGGAGATAAAGTGATGATTTTTTTCAGAGTGCAGGGTTTATTGAATAATCTTAGTTGTACGTGTTTCAATGCACAGACTTCATCTAAACTTCCTCCCTACTTTGTCTGGACTTTGTCCTATACTTTGCCTGGGACTTTATCTATTGAGATCCTTCAAACTTAAATATAGGCCCAAATGTTTGTAATTGATTAGAAACAGGTAGATGGTAAGACCAGCTGGGACCTGCTAAATGCCTGATGCACCTCTACCAGTGCCAAATTACCAGCCGCAGGGTCATCAGCCGGGAGCCATCTTTCAACGATGTTTCACCCCTTTAGTACCAGAACATCTCAGGGTGGTGGGGAAGTGGACAGGAACATCTCCCTGACGCTCCCTGTGGCTAGAATTAGATCTCAGGTCCTTATGCCTTGAGGCTTCTCCACACCCCAGCTCTTATCATTCCTCCTCAGCCATAGTCAAATGCTTCCTTTCTCCGCCTCTTCGGCAAGGTCTATTACGGCCTTCCTGACCTCACAAGAGCTGAAGCCGATGTCCCTCAGGATGCGGCTGGTCAACTGGGCAACAAAGCCACGCCATCTCCACTGGGCAAGTTGTTGCTCTCCATCCTTTTCCCTGGCACTCTGCTACCAGGTTAGCATACCATGACTTTTTCCGCTCATATGCCACCTGTAGTGCTTCCTCCCAGGACACTGTCAGTTCCACTAGCACCACCTGTTTGCTCATCTCGGACCACACCACAAGGTCAGGTCTCAATGTGGTTTGCGCGATAGAAGCTGGTAATTGCAGCCACCTGTCCAGGTCTGCTCGTAATGACCAGTCCATGCCACTGGCCAGGATTGATGCCTAGTGCTTAGGAGGGCATTTCTGCACTAACTGACCTACTCTTACAAATTGGATAGGCTGACTCTTAAGGCTCTGATTCTTCTTGTTTGCCATCGGCCTTGCTCCAAAGCAGTTTTGCACCCACACAGAATGCACAAGCCGCAGATTTCTTCAGCCTCAAACCACCATGCCAGGTTAACTGGGCTAGGAAGTGTGTTGTAGGTTGGTCTAATAATAAAACTTAACCTGGCTTGGGGAATTCTCTTGGGGAATTCCCAGGGGCAAAGCTCGTCCTTGACTTTCTAACTATCTCAACCACCTCGCTCAATTTGAGTGGTGCTACTTTAAAAGGCGTGGTTGGAGCAGCTGGTTGTGGGACATAACCGGGAAACCCGAGGGGGTACTGACTGCGTGTGTTGGCGAACTGCTTTCTTATATACTCCTTAAGGTCTTCTGTTTCCATTGCCAAAGATACACTCTTCTCTTCAAGCAAGTCTCTTGCAACCTTGAAAGTGTCTTTTAGGAATCTTGAGCACTGGTTCTCTTTCATTCTTCTCCGCTTTCTAATGTGCTCTGCCCTCCTGAGAGATGCCAACTGACTCTTATTTTGATTCCATAGGGCATTGAGACCTTCCTTCTCATGTCCTGTCGCCTTTCTCCATGACTTTTGCAGAGCTCTTCACTCTTTCACAAGCCACTGAATTTCTCTTTCCCTTCTACTCTTCGCCAAACCTCTGAAGGCATTCATCGTAGATGGTTTCGCAAAAGAGATTAATGTTGCTCTCTACATTCCCTTTGAGAATGTTTATCAACATTCTTGCCAGGTTGTCGTCCAGCTTACTTCATGCTGCTTCATCGTTGGTCTTTAGTCATAATATTGGCTTCTTCTTTCCTGGCTCTTTTTCTTTCCTTCCATTTTCTTTTGCAGGGGTCCATTCTGAGGTTTGGGAAATCACCAGGCAAATTGTGTCTTGGGGGTCTGATGTAAAAAATTAATTTAATAAAATAATAACAGCCCATAAGATGTTGTATTAATTAGCAGAATTGCAATGATCATGAAAAGCAAATCACAAGATGTTAATTGATGGACTGGAGTCGGGTGGATTACTTTGATTAAATTTGACGTGGAACACTGGACCAGCTTTTTACCCTGGCAAAAATCCTGGAGGGGGCATGGGAGTTTGTTTATCCAATCTACAAGTGTTTTTTGGATTTGTAGAGGCTTATAACCATGTTCCCCAGGATCACTTGTGGGTGGCGCTCCGGGAGTATGGGGTGCCAGGGTCACTAATGCATGTTATCCGATCTCTATACAGCCGAGGTGAAAGCTGTGTTCGCATTCTCAGCAGTCAAACTTGTTCCCAGTGAGTGCTGGACTCCGCCAGGGCTGTTTGTTGTCACCAATCCTGTTTGTGATATTCATGAACAGGATCTCAAGGTAAAGCCGAGGGGTTGAAGGTGTCCATTTGGGGGTCTTTGGGTGGTATCTCTGCTATTTGTGAAGGATGTCGTCCTGATGGCTTCATTGGGCATTTACTTGGGGGGTTTGTGTCCACTTTATGTACAGCACTTTGGTCAACTAAAGTTGTTTTAAATGTGCTTTATAAATAAATTGAACATTGAACATTGAGTGTAAAGCAGCAGGAATGAGGATCAGCACCTCCAAATCTGAAGCCATGGTTCTCAGACGGATAATGGTGGATTGACTGCTCCAGGTAGGGAGCGAGTTGCTTCCCCAAGTAGGGGAGTTCAAGTACCTCGGGGGCTTGTTCATGAGTGAGGGTAGGTTGGAGCATGAGATCAACAGGCGGATTGGAGCAGCAGTAGCAGTAATGCAGTCACCTGTGGACATGAGCCCTGGGTAATGGCCAAAAGAACGAGATCACGGGTACAAGTGGCTAAAATGCTGGTGCTTACCGAAAAAAATGATTTTTCAAATCCAGTGAGTTCCCAGATTTAAATCCAGACTGATCAACCAAAGCAGTAATGTGAATGTCATAGCTTTGTCTATAAAAGAAGAGATTTACAGTTAGACAAAAAGTTGTTGCAAGGTTGTATGCTACCAATATGTATATAGTCCTGGCTCTAAAAGTTTATGCATTCAATTTAGCTTGTAAACAATTACAAAAAGGGTGGATACTTTGAAGGTGCTAAAATATAAGATGTTTGCGGTTTGTTTAAAACTTTTTCACAATATAGTTCCCATCCCCAACTCAAGTCTGTGTGTTGTTTGGTGACATGCAAAAATTGAGGCTTTGGCTTCTTTTGGAACAATTTATGAGTAGAAGAAATGAATGAACTCAACATTAAATTACTCAACTAAATTCTTTTGAAGCAAAAGGGAATACAAAAACAATATTTGTTATATGGTTTCCTATTAGTGATCGACCGATATTGATATTTCCATCTTAAAAAAAGTGTTGAAAATTAGCAGTCTTTCATGTTAAATTCAATATTTACATTACAACAATAAAAAAACATTTTTATTTTAGCCTACGTGACTCCGACTTCATGAGACGATGAGCATATAGACAACAGAGAGCGAATTAAATTCAGCACTTTTATTTCCAACATGCGCCCATTCATGACTGCATATTATTTAATTCACGCAAAGTTACGTCTTTATTGGGACTTGACGGATTATAGGACTTGACGGAGAAACGGATATTTCTTCGAGCCAAGCTGCATAAACTGCATCTCATTTGTGCATTCATGGCTGTTATGTTAAATAAAGTTTACTAACTACAGTAAATCAAGTACCCGTGCACGCCGTTGTTGTTGTCTTGTTTCCCCTCAGATGCGCTGCAATGGTGATCCTGCGCGCAATTCTCAAAACATCCACAAGATGGCGGCGTTTATCGGTGAATTACAAAACCGATATCCGATTATTGTAAAATGCTTACATATTGGGAAAAATATCAGTAAATCTATATATCGGTCAATCTCTATTTTCTTATGAACATCTACAGTAGTTTACCCTGCTATATTTTACATCGAGTGTTCCAGATATGGAAATGTTATGCACCCCTCGTCATATGCATTAACAAAGTTAGTCATACCTCTTGTTGGCTATTAGCTGAACCCGTCCAGATAACGTCTGCCCCATTTTGGCAAACAGGGGGGTCTGCAGAAGACAGCGCACCTGATACCATTGAGTCAAAGGTTCATTTGGAGCAGTGGACAGCCATACTGTCATCCTGTACAGAAGAACACAATTATTATACTTTCAAGCATGTTGTCTTCAGACACTTTTCCTTTCACATTTGTGATTCTCACCTTGAGCCAACAAAGGCCACATCAAACCAAAACGCAAGTCCATGAATCAACCCTGACTGCAGCAGTTTGAAGACAAATGGAATTTCCAACCTGTGAATTACATACATTACAAATATAAAGACAAAGCTCTAGGTCATACATTTTCAAATGTACCCTACAAGCTTTTTAACAGATTGTACCTAAATTTGACACAAATCATCTTAAGATCATGCTGATCAAAAATGATTACAAGATTTCTGAAACATATCTTCTCCTGTAACAAAAATGTAAGTTGATGCATGTTAAATGGATACATTTTGATAGTAAAGATGTCAAACAGGGAGGCTGTATACGTGCATTGACTTTGTTTCATTGTTACAACTCCCTGAGAGTACAAGACCAGTTTAGTAACAGCCATTCCATAAGTTTGTCTAACCTGAAATCAACCACCAATCTCCAGAAAAATCTTAACATATTTGAAAAGTCGCACTTTTATATATTGACAAAGGTGCAGTTATTTTTGGCACTGCTAAGAATGCCAGATACATTTACAGTGATGCACACTGACTTATAACTTAAAAGTTATAAACTGAAAAAATAAAATGGTGAATGCACTCAAAGACTTTTCCTAAAAATATGCATGCTACTGGTATGCTTGAGCCCATAATTGCTGCATGCAGCTATATTCTTGAATTGCCTTTACCGGTGTAAATCTTCCTCTTTTGCCTCCAGAAAGTTGATTGTGTATTTCACAGACCTGGCCATGAGAATCTGCATATCGAATGTGTCCTGAAACACAAAGACATTAAGATCTTCTCTGACAACATTATGAAGCAATCCATGAACCAGATTCATGAATGTTGTACACGTTGTACTCAGTGTGGACTCACAACTATTGGCTGTCTGAAGAACTCATCCACAGCAGAAGAATGAAGCCCGCTCAAGTTCACACCATAGAAACATCTCTGATTCCTGGTTTAAAATCAAATTCCAGTTGTTTGGGGTTAAACATGTTTCCAAGAAATGCCCATAGCATTTCAAGATTTTATTGATTTAGATGACATTTCCAGGTCTTTAACTCGGATGATTAAAATTAGACTAGCTCATATATCCAGATTTCCCAAGACTGTGGGAACCCTGGTTCTTCAAAGACGAAAAACAGTTGCTGATGGGGTTAATTAAATTAAGAAATATATTTATAGTTGTTCTAGCTCATTTAAATGCTTGCTTTGTCTTATTTCTACATCTTGAGGCCCTTTTGGAAGTTTGCTGAGGCCCCCTAGTGAGAATAACTGTTTTAGAGGAGTAGTTTCATCACTATTTATGGAAACCGGTGGGTTTCAGGAGGAGGAAAGAACAAAGTTAAATGCAAATAAAATACAACCATCCAACTGTATTATAAAATGGCTATCAAGAGGGAATCTTTTTTTTCCTTTGCCCACATAATGGCGTAGTTGTGGTGTAACCAGACAAACCTTAATGTCATTCCACAGAAGTTCTTTACAACTTAAGCCAAAAAGTTTCAAACAGATGAACATTTCAACACGTACCCACTGCAAAACAAGAGCCTTTTTTTGTTCTAACATAAATATTGGGTGTTAAACTTGACATGACACCTGGTAACATTATCTGTGTTTGTAAAAAAAGCTACAGTGAGATGATTTCATTTATTGTTCTGAAGTTCAGTCACACAGGGTATGAAACTCCTCATTTAACAGCACAGACAGAGAGAAGAGAACTATGTGCCAGGCCCATGAGTCAGGTTTGGACTGAAGCACAGTGTTTTACAGCACCGGGAAGCTGCTTGGCTTCAGTTTGGTCACGGCACGGTGCAAGTACAGTGCAGGCATGTGGGCGGTGGGATGATTACTGTCTTTCCATGCTAGCAAACCACAACCCCCTGTGGGCCAATGTAAAATAAACCATCATGGATGAGGCTGTAAACATTCAGTGTGATGCATGGTTGAGAGGGTCTGTAGCAGCATGTTCATGTGTACTATTAAAGAAATGTTCTCAACACCATTTGTGGAAAAACGTCCATTACCGTAGACAATAATTTTGGTTAATTCCTAAGTTTTTATTTTTTATTTTGTAGAGCCAAAAAAATGTCTACAATAATACAGTACATGGGCCAGTACATGGCAATAAAAAGTGTAGTTTGTACTTTTGTTAAAGAACTTTTTTAAATTACGAAATATAAATGTAAATATCCAGCTTATTGTGAAGCTGTAAAATCAAAAGCATTATATGCTTTATTTATTTGTATTTATTTATTGTTTTTAGGTTTATGAACATCTGGTTATGCGTTAATGTCTGACACTTTCTTAAGCCCCACAACCAATACTACTATAGCAGCTTTGGCATTTTATCATACAAGCTTTTGCTCTTTTCTAATGTATACTACTGTTCAAAAGTTTGGGGTGGCAAGATTATTTAATGTTTTTGAAAGAAGTCTCTTCTGCTCATCAAGGCTGCATTTATTTGATCAGTATGAACAGTAAAAATATTTAATATCATTACAATTTAAAATAACTTTTCTATGTGAATATATTGTAAAACTTAATTTATTTCTGTGATCGAAGCTGAATTTTCAGCATCATTACTCCAGTGTCACATGATCTTGTAGTGCTGTTGTACTGCTTCATATTTTTGTGGACATTTTTCAGGATTATTTGATGAATAGAAAGGTCTTTACTGTCACTTTTGATCAGTTGCATCTTTGCTGAATAAAAGTATTAATTTCCTTTAAAAAAAAATCTTACCGACCCCAAACTTTTGAACAGTAGTAGAGACGAATTTCAGTTGTAATCATAAATATTAATTGAGACATATTTCAGTGTGCATTAAGCATTTGCCTTGATTCTGATTCACAGATATCCTATTTCCTAGACGTCCAGATGTTCTTTCTATGAATGAAAATGGCAGCTTGGAGAATTGCTACAGTATAGATGGCAAAGTTGTTATTACCAGAAGTTAGAGCGGGCGTGATGCTCCATGTACAGTTGTTCATCAGTGAAAGGAGCCAGATGAATGTCACCCTGAGTCGGGAACATCATGCCTGGACAGTGAGAGAAAACAAGTACAAGTACTCGATAACTAATAACCCATTACATTTGACCACAACATACATTAATGAGAAAGTACAGTGGCATTTAAACGAATAGTTCACCCAAAAATGAAAATTCTGTCATTAATTACTCACCCTCATGTCGTTCCAAACCTGTAAGACCTTCGTTCATCTTCAG